>NW_016157776.1:8370-26693 GCF_001687245.7 Rhagoletis zephyria | reverse complement strand
GAAAGCTTGTAAAACCAATTTTGAATTGCACGACCCACTCCGTTGCTTATGCCAGGATTTTAACTCTCATTCCAGCACGTTTGATATATCAGATCCGCTTTTCAGCATTAAGAAAGCGATACTCTCCTCTCTCAATAAGTGAATTATTGACATAAATACATAAAATCAGCTGATGAATTTAGTTCTGTAGCTGAACAGTTTTAGATCTCGACACTTAACAAACTCCTGCCTATCGTGACTCGGCACAAAAAATTTAAAATATTGGTTCCGTACGTCATGCGGACTGCGCCCCTCGTGCGGATGGGCGGGAATGGAGGGTAAAAACCGTTGGGATATTATTAAAAGGAGGCTTAAAAAAGCTGTAGTTTAATATATTTTTAAAAGGGTTGCCACCTGTTTGAAAAGTAAAATTTAAATTAACTATACGCAAGCCATCTGAAGAATTAAAATATGGTTGTCAAACAAAATATTGTTAAGAAACCTTTAGTTTTAAAGTTTTGGATAATATTGAAGTCTTTACCAAGGGTTGCCACCTTTTGAAAAATTCAACTGAATTAGTTTAAATGAAATATTATAATACTAGCAGACCCAGCGAACTTCCTCCCGCACAAAATAATTTTTTTTTTTTTTTTTTTAACTGTTTGGTTCAATATTTTCACCAACAATTCACGTTTACGATTTCCATTGGCTCGCTCATCGTCTAAGATTATGGTTTGGTGGTCGTTTTCCGCCTTAATTAACCTAACGAAAGCGTGATGAAGTTCTTGAAATTCTCCAATTATGAAACATTTCATAGAACGGTTAATCTCACAACGAAATAAATTTGAATAGCATTTCTTCTTCACTCCCTGGTGGCCAGTTCTATAGAAAATGTCCAAAAAAAGTTATAGTATAGTTGGGGGCAATTTCAAAATGGATGCGTATAATTGTTCTACAGAAATCCAATATACATAGACTTATTTCAGACGAAATACCTTAAAAGTAAGTAAAAGTAAGTTTCACGAAAATAAATTTTTTTACTTGAATTTATTACAGTAAAAGGCGCGCGATGGGTTTGGCGGTTGATTAATCGGTGGTGATATGAGATTTACCCCAGCACAATCAACCCTGGTGTCTCCGAATGAAGCTTTAAAGCATAACAATACTGGCGAAAGTCACATACATGGGGCCAGTCGTAACACATAAAAATTCGATATACTCAATGGTGCAACAGGTCGATTTAATCTGACAAACACGGCCCTTTTCTAACTTGGCGATTATTCGTATTGACTCCAGCGCCACGTAGCAGATCTTTTTAGTAATAGTACTGATTTTACCGTTACCAATACATATTTTGAATATTAGCCGAAGTATATCATAAATAACTGGCGGGTGAATTTGTGAAACTGCACTGTCTAGAGAGTTACTCAAAAACGCACAAACAGCTTCGTTAAAATCCGTCCGAGCATTTAGGAGCATTTCACTCACAAACACACCTACAAATGAATTATATATACGTTTGTACGGCGCCACGCCCTCTTTTCAGATAGCCCGTTTTTTTCCGTGAGTATAGATTGATTTCATATATCTCCACACCAAGTTCCAGTACTCTACCATGAACATTTCCAGAGATATTCGGTATGAAAAATTCCTCTATATATCGAAATTTTTTTTAGCCTATGATAATCCTTGGGATGTCTGAATCAGGTGTCGGAAATTAAAAACAAAATCTGTTCGACCGTTCTCGAGCTTTGCGTACACAAAAAGCGGCTTTCAAAATATATATTGGTATAGATTGGTATGAATCGAAATGGTTTTGAATATGTATCACAATATGAGTGTCAGCGAAAGAGTTTTAAAAAGGTTATCAACTATTTGAAAGTTTAAAATCAAACTATTCAATAATTTAAATGAACAATTACAAAATGGGAATCAATCAAAATGATTTTAAAAGGGCTTAATTTCCATATTACATGTAAAGGGTTTCCATCTGTTTAAAATCTCTAATTGAGTTCAGGGGATAAGTTAATTGAAAAAGTATGACAAATGATAAGTTTAAGGAAGTTTTAGTTTGAAAATATTTTGAAGGTTGTTAAACATATTTTACACCTCGTGTTTTTGATTTGAGTTTTCTTGAAATAAATTTTACTCAATGTAGCACGTAAAAATTTCATACACTCAGAGAAGCGGGTGAGGGCGATCNAGTTCAGGGGATAAGTTAATTGAAAAAGTATGACAAATGATAAGTTTAAGGAAGTTTTAGTTTGAAAATATTTTGAAGGTTGTTAAACATATTTTACACCTCGTGTTTTTGATTTGAGTTTTCTTGAAATAAATTTTACTCAATGTAGCACGTAAAAATTTCATACACTCAGAGAAGCGGGTGAGGGCGATCTAGTGTCTCAATAATTGTTTAAAGCCACGCAGAAATATTAACGCACAAATATTAAAATTGTTATTTGGTTTTTTCGTATGCTCACAATCATTAATTGTACCAAGATGACGTCACGCACACAGCTGATTCTGTCAAAATCACAAAGAGCGGATTAGCGGTACCGCGATTGGCGCAATCTCTATTTCTCTCAATCGTGGTATTTTCCCATACACTTTTTTGTAGATCAAAAATAAATTTCAGCTTAACGAACGTAAAATAAAGGACATTTTTCCCAATGATTTTAGAATACGAACATACAACTTGAATGATGGTAATTTAGATCAAATATTTGCCAATTAATTACACAGCCACACAAAAAAAAATTTGTGTTCTTACCCAAAGGTCTCACTATGTGTACTTTATGTTTTTGGGGTCGCTGAATCCGAATCCGAGGTCCGTTTAACCCCATCAGTTCAGGGTTTTGATATAACCCCAGAAAACCAATATGGCGGACACCTTTTGGAAAAATTCATCGGATTCGCTTGAAACTCGTTACTCGGGGGTTTTCGGGGTCGCTAATTACGAATATGATATTATTTTTTCAAAATTCAAAATGGCGGATCCAATATGGCGGACACATTTTTGTAAAATTCATCGGATTCGCTTGAAAATCGTTACTCAGGGGTTTTGGGAGTCACCGATTACGAATTTTATGTCAGTTTTCGAAAATTCAAAATGGCGGATCCAATACAAAAAGTGTCCGCCATATTGGATCCGCCATTTTGAATTTTCAAAAACTGACATCAAATTCGTAATCGGTGACTCCCAAAACCCCTGAGTAACGATTTTCAAGCGAATCCGATGAATTTTACAAAAATGTGTCCGCCATATTGGATCCGCCATTTTGAATTTTGAAAAAATAATATCATATTCGTAATTAGCGACCCCGAAAACCCCCGAGTAACGAGTTTCAAGCGAATCCGATGAATTTTTCCAAAAGGTGTCCGCCATATTGGTTTTCTGGGGTTATATCAAAACCCTGAACTGATGGGGTTAAATGGACCTCGGATTCGGATTCAGCGACCCCAAAAACATAAAGTACACATAGTGAGACCTTTGGGTCAGAACACAAATTTTTTTTTTGTGTGGCTGTGTTATATTATTAAATTGTTCAAGTTCCTCTTCTTCCAAGGCGCTGTAACCGGATTTTAACCGATTCTTATCAAGAACTTCGCCATCCTTTGCTGCCACAATGCGTTTATCATAATTGAGCGGAGGTTTATTGTTATTTTTCAGTGGATCTGAAAACTTAGCGTGCAACACGATCCTGGGCACAACTTTACCTGTGCTTTCGTCAGCAATGAATTTTACTCAAAGTATATTAATTTGTCTGAGAAAATGTCTAAATATTAGTTAAATTTTTTTTCTATTACATAAATTCCACCTTATCAGTATTATCAAGGATTCGTGACCCTTAAGTGGGGTGCGAAGCTAACTGACGAAGGTTTTCATTCTGTTTTATTATGGACATTTTTATTTTTTCATATTCTATGTGTAAAAATTGACCTCTGCAAAATCCAAAGCTAATTTAAAGGACAGTTTAAGAAATAAAGGACAAATGGCGTCCTTTATTTTGACAAAAATTATAATGGACTGGGGGTTAAAATAAAGGACTGCCCTTTAAAATAAAGGACGGATGGTCACCGTATGTATGTCACTAGTAAACTGAGCAATAAACTCGAGATGTCTTGTTTGTCTTGGACTATATTCACTTTTGGAATTTAGAGTAAAAACCAAGGGCTTATGATCAGTAAAAACAGTAAATTGTCGTCCTTCCAAAAGATACTGAAAATGCTTAATGTTTAAAAAAATTACTAATGATTCCCTGTCAAAAGCACTCTATTTCATTTCTGCTGGATTAGATGCATGTACATTTAAAGAGTGTTTGGCATCTTTGTTAAAATAATTTAACAATATCGTAGATGCAAACTTCTTTTTTATCCATTCAAAATCTTTATTTGATTTGTCATCCCAAGTTAAATTCTTGTCACGTTTCTTATTCGTTTGAGTGATTAATTCATAGATGACTGTTGTAAGCTCTGCTAGTTTTGGTAAATATCGGTGATAGTAGTTAATCATGCCAATAAATTTCTGTGCTTGCTTAATAGATTTCGGACGTTCGAAACTTGGATATCTACCACTTTTTCTTCAGAGAGTCTAATTCCCGCCTCTGAGATATTACGTCCCAAAAAATTAATACTTATAACGTAAAAGTACATTTACTTGGTTTGATATTTTAACCGTACTCTGTTAAGCATTGGAAAACTGCTTGAAGATCATTAAAATGCTGTTCCTCATTATCACTTGCGATTAATAGATAATCGGTATATGCATAAACAAAGTCTAAACCACTAACTACTTCATTAATAAATCTTTGAAAAGTTTGCGCTGAATTTCCAAGACCAAAAGGCATACTTATAAATTCAAACATACCAAAAGGTGTCGTAATTGCAGTCTGATAGATATCTTCTTCGGCATTTGGGGGTAAGCTCTTACCAAATCTAATTTCGAAAATGTATTCTTATTTTTAAGATTCATGTTAAAGTCATGAACATGAGGTAAAGGGTAACGGTCCGGTACAGTCACAACGATTAGTCTTCGAAAGTCACCACAAGGACGCCAATCATTTAATTCTTTTTTGGGAACTAGATGAAGTGGAGATGCTACGCATGAATTTGAGGGTCTACAAATCCCTGTCTTCACTAAGAAATCGAACTCGGTTTTGGCCACTTTGAATTTAATAGGATCTAATCGGCCGCTGTGGTGTAGTGGTAAGCAGTGCGCGCTTCCACTCCGCAACGCCTGGGTTCAAACCCTGGTCAAAGCAACGTCGCAAAAAATATAGAAAAAAGGTTTTTTCTTAACAGCGGTCGTCCCTCGGCAGGCAATGGCAAACCTCCGAGTGTATTTCTGCCATGAAAAACAGCTTCTCATAAAAATACAATCGCCGTTCGGAGTCGGCGTAAACTGTAGGTCCCTCCGCTTTGTGTGACAACATCAAGGCGCACACCACAAATCGGAGGAGAAGCTCGGCCAAACACTAACATATGTGTAAGCGCCAATCTATTATATAATCGCCTTGGCTTAGAGAAAGGAACGTTTCCTTCAGTAACAAGTCTATGAAACGTAGTATGTTTAGCCGGTTTCGAGTAATATGGTTCAGCAATTAGAGAAGGAAATTCCTTCAATAATTTTGTATACTTGTTATCAACTACGAAAATCTTTGGAAGCAAAATGTTACAAACATATTAAATTGCATTTAATATCAATTAAGAGACCGTATTTACACAGAAAATCTGCACCGATAATTGTTTTCGCTATATCCGCTATCAAAAATGTAAACAGAAATTCGCGTCTCAAACCCAAATTAATATTTAAAAGCTTTTTTCCGTATGTTGAAATAGTTGAACCATTAGCTGCTGTTAAAATAATATCAGAAGATTTCCTTGTATTTGGGAATTTAGTAACTGGAAGAACCGAAATTTCTGCTCCACTATCAATTAAGAAATTTAGTTTGTTAGCTTTATCAAATATAAAAAGGCGACGCGTGGAGATGTCTAAATTTCCGTTGTTTGTCGCCGCAACAACGAACGACTTTAGTTTGTTGAACTATTATTTTTCGAAAATGCACATGGTTGTTCACATTTTTTAGCCTTGTTCCCAAATTTGTAGTGATATCTACATAACCAATTCGGATTGTCGCGAGATTTTGATCGATATCTAAATGGACTTCTAAAATGATTCCTACTTATTGACCGTGACCTCGAATAATTTTGATTTATTTCTATCCTCATTTCACATAACTCTAAAGAAAGCTTTTCAAAATTTTTACAAATTACAAATTTACAAATATTAAATTATTTTCACTTTTTGGATTTTGAAAATCATTAACTGAAGCTATCTCACTTTTGTTTACAAGCTCCCTAACATTATGAGCCCATTTTATCAACTCACTGATATTACTTGAAGTAGAAGTAGCTAAAATTACACTGAGGTTTTTCGGTAATTTCCTCATCCAAAGTTTCTTAAGAACTTCTTGGCTGAAATTGGAACCCAAAAGCAGTACAAGAGACTGATAAAATTCCGAGGGCTTACGATCACCCATTTCAGAATCAGAAAATATTTTGTGTAATTTTGCATTCTCACTTAATGAATTCCTTTCAATTAATATATTCTTAAGCGCGGTAAATTTATTGGCGCATATTCATAGTCATATTTAGTACTCAACTAAGTCGAAACTATTCTAAGTCACAACTAAAGCTATTCATAGTCGCCTTAGTTTCGACTTTTCTGGCTAAGTACCAACTTAAAATTTAGTTTCGGCTGCAGTTGCAACTAAGTCGTAACTAGGAAGAAGTATTTTATCAAATTAAGGGAAAACAGACGAAATATGTAAAAATTAAGTTGGTAGAGGGTGATTTTGATAATATTGAATAATCTCCAATTAAAATTTACAAAGATCGATCCATTTTATTCGGAAGATCAAATTAAATGCGTATTACAATTTGAATAAACCTAAATCACAAATTTATAATTGGAATAATTTAGATAA
This sequence comes from Rhagoletis zephyria, assembly GCF_001687245.7. Classification (NCBI taxonomy): domain Eukaryota; kingdom Metazoa; phylum Arthropoda; class Insecta; order Diptera; family Tephritidae; genus Rhagoletis; species Rhagoletis zephyria. The sequence goes on along the minus strand of NW_016157776.1, from coordinate 19,728 downwards.
ATTCTCAAATAATAAGTCAGTTTCATGCTAGTTCTTTTAAAGTAAATTTGTGCATAACATTTAGATATCTATGTTTCACAGAATGCTTCGATAAACATCGACTTCACATCACTGCGGTTGTTCTGGCTATTTCACACAATTAACAAGACAAGATGCCTTATTCTTTTGCATAATCATGCAATGAAAATAAAAATTACATAAACGGATGATCAAACTTGACATTATTTAATAAAACTGTAATTTTTCCAAAATATCGTAAAGAAAAATCGATACATTTTCACACTCGTTTTGCTATATCGTAAACTAAGTCGAAACTACTTAGTAGAAGTCTAAAATGCGACTATGGGCCTGTGCCAATTGATAGAAAAGTTCTATGGTGGAAAAACTTTTTACTATGGTGAGAAAATTTTACATTTCTGCTGTGCCAATTCGTAACTTTTTACTGCTGGAAATTTTTGACAGTTGCTTTGATGCACAAGAAGACTATCGTGTTTGCTATTTATAAAATGCAGCAATTATATAGAAAATATTTGCCTTTGATGATTTCAATTCTTCTGGAACTGAAATCCATGCATTTATTAGACCTTTTAGCAGTAATATTAGAAATAAAATCAACGTCAAAACCGTCTGGTAAGTGTGTTCACAAAAATGTTTAAAACCGTGTACAATTGTTTCCAATAAAAACATATGTCGTTTCAGGGTATTATGTACATGCAACAAGACGTTTATTCCAAAATACTAAGCAGCATATGAACGGCGATAACAAGACTACAAAAATGTATCTTAGGTTGTCCTCTGCTTCGTTTCGAAAAATTGTAACTCACATTCTCATAAAGCGCCACGGATGGTCAGTGGAGTACGAAGTCATTTGCTTAATAAAGTCTTCAAATTATTTATATTGTTCTTACTCACTTCCAGCCTTCGTTGCTGTTGGCGTTCTTTGAACTGAACCAAACATCCTTGTCAATGCGCTTTTCCAGAAGGATTCTGCGTTCTGAACTGCTCCCTGTAAAATAGTATTTTTAATTAAAAAAATACATAACGCCTTTTCATATGTAAATCTGAAATTAAATCTTACAAGTTATATAGCTTTTCTTTCCACTCGCTTTGGTTTTCTTTAATTTATGTGTATACGTGCGTTGTTCGTTCTTCTTCTTGATAATGCTTGCTGTCAAATTTTTCATTAGCCCTGCCGTATCAAACATTTTTATTCACCTCATAGCTGTCAAAAATTTACTATCCAGAGAACTTTTCTATCAATTGGCACAGGCCCTATGAGTAGAAGTAAATTTTAAGTTGGTACTTAAATTTAAGTTGCAACTTTGTTAGTCTCGACTTAGTTGCTGGACTATGAATACGCGCCATTATTTTCGGGTGGATTTTGAATAAAATCTAAAATGGTTACTATAACTTCTTGCGGAAGTGTAGTAAAAGTTTGCACATATTTCGTTGTTTCCTGTGTAATATTTTTTGTAGTAAACTGCATTTCCGCATGGATAAACCAAGCTTCCGGGCAACTTGTCCAAAATTGTGGTAATTTGGCTGATGTAGCACAAATCTCATTACTATTCCGATCGACATACGGATTTGTTAACTGCTCGTTAAACAAACTATATGGCAAATCAATAAGCGTTTCATTTAAATTATGTGTATTACGTGTAGGTTAGGGTTATGATTTTTTTACACTTTTTTTAAATTTTGATTTGCCTGTGCTTGCATTTAATGAACTTTTGTCCATATATTACTTTTTTGGCGATATTTTTGTTGGTTCGTGAAAATACCTCCCGCGCACACTCCTTTCATTTACAAGGCTGTCGCATGTCAAAGCCCCATACCTAGTATAAAAATTCGACCGATATTCCTTTCTGCCTACCAAGTTTTGATTTAAAAACGATGTGTATCAGCACAAAATCCACGAATCTATTTTACTTTAATGAAACCATAAAACATTTGAGAAGAAAAACATGTTTGAATATTAATTTTCTCCACTTAGAAGCTGATAATAAATTCCGCTATGCGCGGGAGTTTTTTTTATAATTTATCAAAATTGTTGTTATTTTTTGGAAATTTATACAAAAGTTCATCGTTTGCCACCACAGGCATTTTAATCTAAAAAAAATCATAACCCTAGTGTAGGTGTATGTGTATCATGTTGTGATGAATGAAACATTTTGACTATTTAAACTTTAACAAATAGACCTCAAGAAGGGAAGTTTACAATTATTTCAAAAAATTGTAGTATTCAATAAATTATAATAAAATGTACTTATTTATTTTTAACAAAAATGAGTACTAAATTTATACTAATCTACCGCTGCTCAGGCAGTTGTTGTTTTTGTTTGCCGTTACTGTGGCGGTTGTGGTTGCACTGCTGATTTTGTGACAGTCACTGTTGTTGCTTTTTCTGTTATTGCCACTACATGGCAGTTGTTGCTGAAACTGTTGCTACTGTGGCAGCCGTTGATGTGACTGTTGCTTGTGCTAAATATCAGCATTGCAATGCTCTGGCGATAAAAAAACGGTGAATATATAGTGCCGTAAAGAAAGAATAAACAGCGCTTAGCTGATAATGGCCTACTGAAAGATGCTGCGACCACTGAGTTGCAGAATAAGCTGACAGTGCGTTGCGTTAGAGGCTGTAAATTCGGAGGCGATGAAGCACTAGCGCTTAGTCGGGTGCGGTTGTGTTGGTTGCACGATGTTATCCAAAATTTTTGCCGTGTGCTCTTCTAATGAAACTTATTGTGGTTTCAGTTGAGACAGCATGAAATAATGTTTAAGGAGTCCTGATGCTGATCGTGGTTACTACGTATGACGCCAATATCGCTATTACCATTTGCAGGGTCGCCAATTGTGGTGCTTTCAAAAACTTATATTTTTGGTAAAGTTTCAACTATTTTCAACTATACAGCAAGATGAAAAAATTTTAAGGGTAGAAAACTTTTCATTTTGATTTCCATTTTACAAAAATAACTTAAATCAAAATTTTTCCAAATTAACCAAGTTAAAAAATGAAGGAAGTATAATAAAAAGTATGAACCCTACACACGGTATCTGTAAAAATAATGTTATTAATAAGAAAGAACAGTTTAGTATAAAAACTTTTACCTCCAATTCACTACTACGTCTGATAAACACATGGCTCGGGTGGAGGTGGCACAGCCAAATGCAACTTGATACAAACAAACGTATCTGGTGGCCGGAAAAATAAAAAAGCAAGAGTCTGTAAAAAAATAATGTCATTAGCATGGCACAATAAACAGGTAGAAGCATGGTAGCAAATACAACAACTGCATGTATTTTTTTGCTGCTTGAGAAACATAAAGTGTCAAAAATGAAATGCCAAACTTGCCGATGTAAACAGAGTTTGACAATTCACAAAGCAAGCAAAATGGACCCCAACGCAAAAAAGTGAGTATAAAAGATTCAATATTGTATTAATAAACTTTTAAAAAGACATTTTAACGTCTTATATTGTCAATTAGATGCAGAATATGACTAACAACTTTACTAAATTATAATTGTTTCATTACTTTTAGATATGAGCAATGTGGAGCAATAACAAGAAATGCGGCCACCAAAGGTTTTTGGGCAAAGAAATTTATATTTTAATAAAAGGAAATACGTGCGAAAGTTGTGGCGAATACGATTTTGTGTGACAAAATGGTAATTTCAAACGATTATAAAGGTTTCAAGCTGTGCGATTATTCAATGAAGGGCATACATATTTCGTGGCATTGAGTGGGTGTAGAGACCTTGAGCATAAAGCAAACAAATGTTTTGTTGGCGTAGATAACAATTAGCAACAACTGTTAATAATTGACTAATTGCAAGAAATCCGTTATTTCTACTTGTATCTTCAAAATCAAGATAAAGTCAACCAAGTGTTACAAATATAGTGAATTGAAATAAGCTTGTATTTACATACATTCAACCATGGCACAACTATGCCATGTATGCAACTAACTTTTTAATTTTTTTTCAAAAGCTTTCGTCGCAGTCCATGTATAAACAGTCAAGATGTTAATGGATATACCCCACTACACCACGCCTGTCTGAATGGCCACATCAACAACGTGCGTCTTTTATTGGCTCATAATGCTGTACCAGACATGCCAGACATAAGAGGCTCAACTCCATTGTATTTAGCAGCATGAGCAGGTCATGATGAGATAGTTAAACAATTATTACTGCAAACACCCAAAGCAGCTAATCAAAATGCGCAGGTTTGAGACAAAACTTTCTTAATTTTCTTCAAAAGTTAATCTGATTTCATTGCAGACTATTGATCATGAAACTCCACTGCATTGTGCCGCACAACACGGCCACAACACTGTTTTAGCCATTTTGCTTGCCTACGGCGCGGATCCCACTGTCCGCAACAATAGTTTTCAAACTGCACTAGATCTAGCAGCGCAATTTCGTCATCAACACATCTCTTACTCTAACATGTTTGCACTTAGCTAGTCGTAATGGACACAAAAAAGTAGTAGAAGCGCTACTAGCCGCTTGAGTGTACGTTAACATTATTACGAATTCGGGAACTGCTCTGCAGGAGGCAGCACTTTGCGGCAAAAAAAGCGGTGGTCAATGTTCCATTGGAAGCTGGTATCAATCCCTATGCTACCGATGGTGCAGGTAACACAGCGCTTGATTTGCTTAAAGACTATCCACTTCACGTTAACTATGAAATTGTGTGCGCAATAAAAGGTAAAAATTGATATAATTCTTTTTCATCTAAAAACTTTCAAACATATACATATATATATTATTCGATTTTTATAAAGGCGCTTCGAATGACACTCATTTCAAACCAATTAACGAGCTTAGCGATCCGGATGATCATGAACGCAGCGACAAGTTTTTGGCAGTTTCCAGTGAAACAAGCTGTATCTAGTTTTGCTCTCACCACAAACAACACAAGAACTATAACAACGGGATCTTGGATGGGCTATATCAACCACTACAATTGGCGTGCTCCTAAATTGGGTTCACTATTTACTCTTGGCGCCCATACTGGTATTACGAGGCTACGATATGGTTCTTTATCTGATAGCGGCAGTTGGTTATGATAGAATTTACATGCAATATTGAAAGGAATTAGCGCATCTATTTCTACTACTAATAATATACTTGCTAATATACAGCTACCTCTGCATCGCGATTGCTGTAACGGCGTCAACTTTCAGCCCAGCTTACCTATACTAAAAGGAAATATAATCGGTTTGTTAAAGTTTTTTCGTCCCTTAAAAGGGCCTTTAATGTGTAAAAAATTTGATCAATTTGTTGATATTTTTGCGGCCCTTAAAGGGCCTTTAATATGTAAAAAATTTGATCAATTTGTTGATATTTTTGAGGCCTTTAAAAGGGCCTTTAATATGTAAAGAAATTCGATCAATTTGTTGATATTTTTGCGGCCCTTAAAAGGGCCTTTAAAATGTTAAATGTATTTGCCTGAAAATAAATAAATTTATATTTAGATTTGAAATTGGTAATTGTTGAAAAGGTATTTGAGCGTTAAGTTAACCAAAGTTTGTATGAAATGTATAGTATATGTATATGTACATACAATATGTATAGAAATAGTTGTGCGAAGTATGCATAATAAGAGCATAATAAATTGTTTCCTTTCAGTTTCACTCACCAAACTAATACTATGAGTACTTTTAGCCGTGCTAAGATAATTTCTGAAATGAAAATATGGACAAAAATAAGTTCAAATGGTTTGAACTTAAATATTTAAATACTTACCAATACCAATTCAAAGAGTAATTTTACTTAATTTTTTGTAGCGTGTCACGTTTTGCTTCGCCTTGCGCACTTTTAGCTGCTTGTTTAAGTGTCACACTCTGAAGAATATCCGGCATTTAAAAAAGAATTGCTTGACGCTGTCCAGAAGGTCTACCTGCGCCGCTCTGTTTAGTAAGCGCTCTTTAAGATTTTTGCAGTGCGATATTTCCTCCAAGGAATCATGTTCGGTGGCAACATTCAAAGCGTCGACGACTTCCGGCTCGACGACTTCCTGCTCCTCCAAAAGAACGACAACACTATCCTAATAAGGCTAGTTTTTGAAAAAAAAGCAGTTTAAATGGAATTTTTTCATATATTTTTTTATAAAAACCAATTTTTATCAGAAATTAGAAATGCAAGGCACAAGGAATGCAGACCAAAAGAAAGGTGTATTAATTTCCTTCAAAACTATATATCAACTTTTACAGACGCTTTACTTGTTTTTGAGATATTACGGTTTTTCAAAAAGCAAACTTCGATCTTTGACCTTCGATATCTCGCTTAATTTTAATTTCTGCAAGTAAATTTTAGTACCGTATAATCAGCTCAAAACGCTCTATCGACTCCTATTTTTAGTTTTGTTCTAGCGAAACGGTGGGTACTCTTTACTTGTTCCGAATTACATAACGATTTGTGAAGGGGTTCATTCTTATATACCGAAAATATAAACGCAATCCTGTTGGCATCTCTAAATAAAACATTTTCTAATAGTAATATATTGGCAACACCAAGCACATTTTTTTTTAATAAAGTTAATGAAATCGACTTAACAAATCTTTTATTTTAAAAATGAGATCTTGTTATAATATAGTTGAAAAAAAACGAATATAATACCTTCATGGTAATAATAAATAACACGAATCACTTATATAATAGCTGCATTTTTTTGTAAGCGAGCGACAAAAGAACGCTCAACTCGGGTAAAATTTCCTTTTAGCTACTGAAGCAACGCTGCTGGTAGCTGGCAAGAAACATGTGATTAGTTCAACGGGATTCGGACCAAAAAAACAAGAGAAATTAGTAATTATGCGTGGTATTTGCATAATATATGTACTTATTTAAAATATAAATCATGTATATACGAAAACAAAAATTTCCTTCTACACTTTCTCATTAACAGTTCATAATAGAGCAGTTTTTTCGCTTAACAAAACTACTCTTAAGGTCGCGTATTTTTTAACCGACCTGGCTGAACTCAGATAAATAGCCGAGTTTGTGTTGTTGCTTTGCGTGTATTTCGTCATTTAAGCGAGTGTTCTTTTGTTGCTCAGTTGCAAAAGAATGGACTTAATAGTGGTGTACAAACAATGTTCTTTAAAAATACGCATACTTTTTAAAAATATTTGTATCAACACATTTTCCAATTGGACTGCGCAATTATTAAATTTATTATAGCTCATACTAATTGATTAATCGCACAATCCGCTTTTAAGCGCTCGGCGCTAAAAGATAAAATAAAAACCTATAATAACGCGAGATCACAATTTCTTCAAAATCACCTATAGTGTCTGAATGATTTACATTTCTGTTGTTTTCATATATTGAGCTATTCAACCTTGATAACATACTGTTTCATATTGGAAACGTTTTGCAGCAGAAACTATTAGCCTTCATATAATATTTTATTCGAACTATTGAATTAAGGCTTTCCACCCTCATCCTATTTCGAATCTTAGTTTTTGTTGAATTCCTTATGGAAAAAAACGCGCTCAACAAAAGCATTTGAGTGGGGCAAGGATAATAAAATGAAGGCTACTTTACTTACATTTTCAAACATTTTATTGCATGTTGCGGTTTTCACTCCGTAAGCAATTATCCGAAATTCTCGAAATTCGGATGGAATGCCGTTCTAAAAAGTTATTCCATGCTTCTCTTTCCTTAAAATTTAAATAGTGAATTGGCAGGTTCCTAAAACTCGCACTCTTGTGATTCACATACTTTTCTGGTGACAAAATTAAAGCTTTTTTAAAAGTATTTAATTGACTAGGTAATAGTTTCAAAATTTCTTTGATTAGGGTGATTAAAAATTTTTGGCAGTCTTTTCACATGCTTGTTAAGTCAAGTTTATCACGCAATTCATTAGCCTCTTCTGTAAAATTATCGTGGAAAATTAAGTTTTGTATATTTTTATAATTGGAAAAAATTTATTTGAAGTGGAAAAATCGTCAAATTGGCGCTAAATCGCCAAATCTGGACACTCTGGTTCTCATACCCATAACTCGGTAAACAATCGTACGTTTTCTAGAGGCCGTGCGAATGGTAGTACCTTCAGCCACGTACTTCTGGATTAGGGGTATGCGCACCTCCGCCGATCGCACATTCTCTGGACACACTTCGAACCTGAGGTCCTCGCTCCCGTCCTCTATCATTTCGAGGACCCAGTGACCCTCGGCCGTCCTCCCTAAAAATTAAGTAAAAATAAAATTAATAGCCTTTTTTAATAGATAAAATTCAAATTCAAATTGCCTTTGTTGAACATTCTCTTTCCAAATTTACTTTCGTCTATTTGTAGTACTGTCCCGGGCCCGCCAATTTTCGCGCCATGTTCCTCCTTTTCAAGTTGGTATAGAACCGCTACTTCCCGACAGTAACTATACCAGTCGGTTAGTGTCCTGCTTGACAAGCAGGGGCCCTAGACATAATTTTCAAGTTTCACTGAAGTTGTGTATACGGTTTGCATTCTCGAACCAAGTTCCCTTGGCTCTAGATACGCTGGACTTGCTTCGGCATTGGCCCTTCCGCCATAGGTGTTCTGTGGGTTGTGCAGAGTTTGGTCCGCAGCATCATCCCGTTTTGCTCGGCAAATGCGATGCACTGCTCCACCGTACCTAGTTTTTCGCGAACCTTATAGCAGGCCCACATACTTCTTATTTCCAGCGCGGTTAACATGTTGCCTCTTGCTGCACCAGTGCTAGTTTATGGTACATCTGAATCTGTAAATACAATCTGTAATGCTTGTAAATTAAAATAAATATAATAGAACTTAACGTAGTCCGTATAGTTCTGAACACACAATTTGTTATCTTCATTATCTAAACGCTTTGTCGATGAGGACATGATTTTTTTGAACGGGACAGCGACATCTTGAATTGGTATGAGTTTGACATAAAAGAAGAGGAAGAACCTTATCTGTCGCCGGAAAAATATAAACAGATCTAATCTGGCCACAATCACAGCCGTCGCGTAACCCGGTCGTCGCCAAAATAATTGTCTACATAAGAGTACTTGTTAAAATAATTTTACAGCTGTTGTCAGTAGCTCATAGTTTTCAATGTGTTCGGGCTATATCACTCATTTTAATAAATTTAGTAATTTACCAAAGAAGTTGTAATTTTCTGTGTGGAATAACCAAAAGATAGCTGCGCTGCTTTTGTAAAAATTGAAAATAACGGTAAATAAAATAGACTCGGCGTCGTTATTGGTTGCCACTTGAATCAAATTTACAGTGTAACCTAATGTTACGACCGCGTTTCAACGGCACCGCCATTTACGTTTTGTATACGTCCAAGTCGCGCGATTTAGTATTTCAAAATGCACTATATACATTGAAATATATTTTTTACCATAAAATTTATATTATATCACCAAAGAACGTAGATAACAAGAAGGGACAACTGGCTATAATTTTAGCGAAAGTGAGAAACAGGGGCGTGCCTTCTCTTTTGCCCTAGTACGTTTTTTGATTGGATGAAATAAGAAGGTATGCCCCTGTTGCGCACTTTCGCTACAATTATAACGAGTTGTCCCCTCTTATTATCTACGTTCTTTGATATCACCGATTTAAAAGAAACTGTTAAATCTAATGTACATAAATAAGACCGCGAAATTAATATTTTCCTTTTAGTCTTCAGTCTCGTAATGCATCACAAATTATTTTTGGTTAAAAATAACTATTAACATTTTCAACGATTTGATATCTCATTCTTGGCGGCCATTGCTCAACAATTGTGTGTTTATGAAGAAAAGATGGTGCTTTAATAAAAAGAAAAGTGATTAGCGCAGTGTTTATAAAAAAAAAATTGTGAGGTAGTGGCGAAATTTTAACAACGAATAATTTTAAAACTATTACCATTTTTACATAAAATGGTGAAGATAGTCAATGGGCACCTCCCCAACACCCCTTTGCGAATTGCTTTAAAAAATTCGTAGTACTTTGCGTGATATAGGACATTATTAGAAATCCCAGCCCAAATCACACGTGAACATTGAAAAGATCGTGCAAAGAAAGTGACAGCGGCACTTTTTATATGAAAATTTGCTAGTGGAAGTGCAAAAAATTTAACAACAAATTACTTAAATACTGTTTAATGAGTGAAGTCGTAGCTTAATCTTTATTTACACGATAATACAAATACAATACAAATTAGGTTTTAGAAATATGCATACAATTATACAAATTTAAATAAAGTCTTACCGCGTATTACGCTACAACGTGCTTATTAGTAGACAGACGGAATAGAAAAGAAATAATACGTCGTAAGCTACGAAACGGGATACAAATGACAGATACTTATTCTACAAACATATGAGCTTAGAAGTCTACATTTTTGGGGTTGCCAACATCCTTCTTCCTTTTAAAAAGATGGTAATCGGAAGCCCAGGCCGGAGGTCTCTTGCGTCTCGATGAACGTCTCAGCTCTTGAGAAACTACCGACGGCTCTGGAATTGGATTATGAGAGTCGGTTGTCGGCTCGATGCTGGGTGTTTGATCTGAGGGGTTTGGAGGACTTTCAGCGTTCGTACAGGATTGAGGTTCAACCAAATTTCTCGGAGACGATTCCTCTGCGACGTTTTGATCTTGCTCTTCAGTGCGAGTTTCTGAACTGCTAATTGTTGATGCTGGTTTATATGACAGGTCAAAGTAATCAAATAAAATATCTAACGGCTGGCATTAAGTTTGTATATATCGCGGACGCAGCTGAGTGGAGTGAGATTTTACAGCTCTGGGGATTGTTGAGTTATCGATTTCAACTTCGTAACTGACCCTACCGAGAACTTTTGCGATTGTTCCGGGCGCCCAATAGGATTTGTTCAGCTTATAAAGTTTTGCATATACACGATCGCCAATTTTGTAAACTCGTTCTTTGGCCCCATGTCTTTTATTAAATTGCCGTCCCATGTTTTCGTTGCGTTGGCCTCTATACGGCTTGATATTTTTGAGAAGATCCAATTCTGTTCTTTGTCTTCTCCCTACGAACAACTCCGCTGGCGATTTACCTTGTGGTGCATTACGGTTTGGCGTTGCTCGATAAGTTCTCAGAAATGTTTGTAAAATTTGCTTTTGCGTCCAATTTCTTTAGTGCCCTTTTCTGGGTATCCACGAAGCGTTCCGCTTGTCCGCTGGACTGCGGATGATACGGTGCTGTGAACTTGTGAGAAATACCTCGGCTTACGCAGAAATCTGAAAAAGTCTTACTTGCAAATTGTGCGCCATTGTCGCTGACTACTAATTCAGGGTCTCCAAATTGTGACGTGAAGTCTGACATGCAGTCTAAAATACTGGTGGACGTTATCGACTTAACTTGGTAAATCTGTGGCCATTTCGAGATCGCACCGATGATGCGATGT
>NW_016157776.1:0-8360 GCF_001687245.7 Rhagoletis zephyria | reverse complement strand
TAATAACGTCAATCAAACCGTTGATTTAACAGTGTTGCCATCAACATCTCAAGCTGCATGTCTAACTTAGTTCCTCCTAATAATTCGGAGCCCCGCACATCAGACACCATTACCAAAAAGTTGGTTGTAATTCCTCCGAGAAGATCAATCTTTGTCTCTAGATTTGCTAAAGATACTTCCTCGGATGATATAAAGTCATACATATCGACTAAAATTAGAACTAAAGATGTATTTATTCGTAAATTTAATTTTAAATACGATCGCGATATTTCATCTTTTAAAATTGATGTAGCTTCCGAAGATTTTGATTCACTACTAAATAGTTCATTTTGGCCGACCGGGGCGTTTGTTCGCGAGTTTGAGTATAAACCTAATAAAAGTAATAATAACGTAGCTAAAATTTCTAATCTTAATTCTGATTCAAAAAACTAACTCGCAAGTCTAATTTAAGTATTTACTATCAAAACGTTAGAGGTTTGAATACCAAATTAACTGACTTATATTTAAAAGGTTTTGACTGCAATTATAATATTATTTCCTTGACCGAAACATGGCTCAAACCTCATATTTTTAATTCCGAAATTCTTCCAAATGAATATCAAATATACAGGAGTGACCGCGTGGGCAGAATCGGCGGTGGTGTTCTTTTTGCGGTGCATTCATCGATACCATCCGAGGAAGTTAGTCTTCCTGTCATTGAATATACCGAATTTAAATGTATACGTGTACAGGCTGGAAAGACTTATATTTATTTAGCTCTTTGCTACATCCCTCCTAATTCTGCCGTATCGGTATATATGCAGCTAGTTTCTTTACTTGAGACCGTAAATGCAATGCTTACGGCATCCGATTCTATGATTGTTTTGGGCGATTTAAATCTGCCACATATTTCATGGAACATCATTGACACCGATGTTGTACCAGTTTCATCTAGAGATAGTTACAATGTATTTCTGGAGGAAATGGCTGAACTTTGCCTCAAACAAATAAATATATGTCCAAATAAGTTTGGAAAGGTCTTGGATCTCGTTTACGTTGATGATGTTCCGAAGGCCTCTATTAATCGGTGTGATCCCCTAGTTTTGCCGGAAGATGCATACCATCCTGCTCTTGAGTTAAGCTACGAAATCATAAATGAAATACATAATAATAAGTCAAGTTCAAGTACTAGATATGTTTTTGCGAAAGCAAATTTCAGGAAAATTAACAAAGAACTTTCAAAGTTATCTTGGCCAATATATAGAGATGACGTGGAGCGTAGCGTTGAGCACTTTAATGATACTGTTTTCAATTTGTTTCGAAAGTATGTGCCAATACGTAATATTGTTCATGAAGAACCAATACAATTATGGTTCACTAAAGAGCTTAAAAATTTGAAAAATAAAAAGTCGCACTCTTTTAAACTGTATAAAAGAACGGGCTTACACAGTGATTACCTAAGGTACTCAGTTTTGCGGCATAGCTACTTTGCATTAAATAAGAAATGTTATAATTCATATTTATGTAAAATTAAGAAGAATTTAATTAACAATCCTAAATCATTTTATGGTTTCGTAAATTCAAAGCGTAAGGCACATGGTTTTCCGTCCGCTATGCATTATCGCAACACTGTATCTAGCGACAGCCAACTCATTGCCAACATGTTTGCTCGGTTCTTTAGGTCCAATTATTCTGTAGACTTCCCTATAAGTGGAGACTATCCGTACGAGCTTTGTCCAATCAACTCTGCTTATATTCCAGTAATATCTTCCGATGAAGTTTTACACTATTTAAAAACCTTAAAAGCGTCATTTAGGCCTGGACCTGATCATATTCCGACCTGTTTTCTTAAAAACTGCGCTGAGAACATCTGCGAGCCTTTAACAACTCTATTCAATTTGTCACTTAAACATGGAGTTTTTCCGTCAGCCTGGAAGGAGTCTTTCATAATACCACTTCACAAAAACGGCAGCAGGTCGTCTATAGAAAACTATCGAGGCATAGCGAAACTCTCCGCTATCCCCAAATTATTCGAAGCAATTATTGTTAACCAGCTGACATATTCTATATCTTCTTCAATTACACAATCTCAACACGGGTTTTCTAAAGGAAAATCTACTATGACTAATTTATTGGAGTTTACCACTCATGTCTCAAACGGTTTTAGAGAAAATGCTCATACCGACGTAATATACACCGATTTCAGTAAAGCTTTTGACAAAGTATGTCACTCGTTACTCATCCGTAAACTCGACCTAATCGGCTTTCAGCCCAGTCTTCTTCAATGGATCTCATCTTACCTCTCTGATAGAACACAAAGAGTTATTGTTAATAATTGTTCTTCCAACATCATTAAAGTTTCTTCAGGGGTTCCTCAGGGAAGCCACCTTGGTCCGATTCTGTTCCTGATATTCATTAATGATATTTCTTCTATAATAAAACATTCAAAAATTTTAATGTATGCCGATGATGTGAAACTTTTTAAAACATTGTCCTCTATCGAAGAAAGGTCTTTGTTACAAGCGGATCTGAACAACGTGGTTAGTTGGTGTAATACAAACTATATGCCACTAAACCTTCAAAAATGTAAAGTTATGTGTTTCTCTCGGAGGGCTGTTCAACCAGCTGTTTATTCAATATCAAATTATAATCTGGAGCAGGTATCCAATTTTGTCGATCTTGGTATCACAATGGATTCCAAACTCAATTTCAACCATCATATTAATGTTACAGTCAATAAAGCCAAAGGCGTTTTTGCATTTGTAAGGCGATGGTCAAAAGAGTTCAAAGATCCTTATGTTACAAAAGCTCTTTTTACCAGTTTAGTTAGACCTATACTAGAATACGGATCTATTGTTTGGAATCCCCGCTACCAAGTTCATTCAGAAAGAATTGAATCAATTCAAAAACAATTCTTGCTTTTTGCATTGCGTAATTTTAACTGGGATTCAGATTACAATCTCCCCCCTTACACAAGTCGTATAAAGCTCATAAATTTGCCTACACTCGCAAGCCGTAGAGAAATGCTGGGTATAATATTTATCGTAAAATTAGTGACAGGCTTGATTAATAGCCCGGCCCTCCTGGCTGAGGTAAATTTTAATGTTCCTTCTCGAGTGTCAAGACACTTTCGACCTCTATTTTTAAAGCCAGGCAAAACTAATTTTGAACTAAACGAATCATTCCGTGGTTTATGTCAGGATTTTAACTGTCATTTCAGCACGTTTGACGTATCGGACTCGACTTTTACTATAAAGAAAACTATTATTTCCACTCTCAATAATTGAAATACTATCTTTAGCATATCCAATCAGCTGATGAATTGGATTCTGTAGCTGAATAGCTTTAGATCTCGACACTTAACAAACTCCTGTTTCCACTACTCGGCACCAAACAACTAAAAAACTAAAAAAAAAACAAAAGTTCCGTACGTTATGCGGACTGCGCACCTCGTGTCGGTTGGGCGGGAATGGAGGGTAAAATGCCGTTGGGATTAATTAATTAATTAATTAAATTCTTTGCATCGGGTGATCTGCTTCTGGCCATGATGAAATGTTTGTCTTTGTTAATGTCTTGGCCACAGCTGCGCAGCGTTCACATCCTCGAATATATTGCTTGATGTCTTCGTCAATTACCGGCCAATATACATAGCTGCGGGTCAGGGCTTTTGTTCGCCCAAGTCCTTGATGGCCCCTGTGTAAGCTTTTCAGAATTCGTCGGCGATAACACTTGGGTATAACCAAGCGACCTTTCCACATAATACAGCCTTCAATCGTGCTAAGCTCGTCGCGGTTTATGTAGAAACTACGAAGGCCTTCATCCATCGTATTTGGCCACTTACCATTTTTGAGGAGCTTAAGAACCTGCTGTAATAGCGCTTCTTTCTGCGTGGCCTTTTGAATCATCGGAAACGTTAGCGGAAAACTTTGTACGGCGTTGGAAGCAATTTGCTTCACTTCCTGTTCAAGTTGGCAGCAAGCGATGACTGCGTCTTCGTTAGGCTTAGATGTATTCCTAATAAGTCGTGACAGTACATCCGCAGCTCCAAATTCTTTCGTTGGTACATGTTCCAATATAAAATCGTACGACATTAACGTTAAAGCCCATCGCTCAAGGGGGTTTGCAGAGTGTGAAGGAATGCCCTTCTTATTACCAAAGATGGCAAGCAATGGTTTATGGTCGGTATGTAGATAGAATTCTCTACCGTACAAGTATTTATGAAATTTTACTACTGCTACACTAGAGCCAAGCCTTCCTTCTCAATTTGAGAATAATTCTTCTCAGACTGAGTAAGAGCTCTCGAAGCATGTGCTATAGCCTTTTCACTCCCATCAGGGTATACATATATGGCAAATATATGCACCTAGGCCTACAGTAGAAGCGTCGGCAGCTACTTTAATTGGCAAACTAGGGTTATAGTGCGTTAATAACAGATCCGATGACAAAAGTTCTTTAAATTTATTGAAGTGTTTCTGACATTGTAGTGTCCAATTCAATTTTGTATCGGTTTTTAGCAAAGCATCCAAAGAATTTCTTAGAATACGCATTTCTCGAATGAACTTACCGTAGTAATTTACTGCACCTAAAATCGTTGGAAGTTCGCTCAAATCTTTTGGTGGTGGTAGTTCTAAAATTGTGTTGATTTTGTTCTTATCTGGACTGATACCGTTGCCGTCAATGTGGTAGCCCAGATAGGTACACGGTTTTTAAAAAAATTCACATTTGCTGAAGTTGACAGGGAGGTTACGTAATTTGGAACGGTTGAATAGTTCAATTACAGACTGAATGTTTTGCTCTTTCGTTTTGATCGCAATAACAACGTCGTCGAGTTACGGAAATACACCAGAAATCCCCGTAAGTAGTGACTCCATGACTTGCTGAAATGCTCCGGGTGCCGATTTAACTCCTGGTGCCAAGCGGTTAAATCTATATAATCCACGATGAGTATTGATTACTAAAAGTTTTTTTATTTCCTCATCCACTTCCATTTTGCATGTAAGCGTTGTTAAGGTCTACGATAGAAAAATATGCGCACCCATTAAAATGTACAAATATTTCGTCTGGAAGTGGCAGTGGAAAAGTGTGATTCTCCAGCTGTTCGTTAAGGCCCGTAGAGTAATCGCCACATAACCGCACCTCGCCTGAAGCTTTTCTTAAAACCACGATTGGGGCAGCCCATTTAGAAAAACTTATTGGCGTAATAATACCCTCGCTTTCTAATCATTTCAGTTCACTTTCAACTTGACATCGTGCTGCATATGCTATTGGTCTTTTCGGTCGAAACATGGGAACTGCTTGCGGTTTAAGTTGCAGGTGAACTTTATACGCTGTACAGTGACCAATTTCATCTCTAAAAACACTTGGGAACATCTTAAGTAAATTTGGCTGGGCGAATTTACTGCTAGCTTGGTTGTTCCTGCAGGCTGTGTATTCCGAAATGGGTGTTCCCCATAAGTCGAAAAGTGATATAACATCTGTACCTAGTAAATTTTGGTGAGGACAAACTGTTATTGTTGCTTGCTTTCTCTTTCCGCTTATTTCGACGTCGCATCAAATTCACCACTAATTCGGATGTGATTCCCTGAAGCGTCGCGCGTTGACCCTTGGCATAAACGTAATGGAGGACTGCCGATCTTTTCCCAATTTCGTGTTGAAATGATCGCTATGTCCGCTCCGGTATCGTGCTGGAGTTTAAGTTGGACGTTTTGGATTTCAATAGTCACGAAACGTCGGTTTCGAGCAATATTATTACACGTTGTAACTACGTTTTCAACAAATTTTCGCGTTTTCCCACTCTTTTACTCTTTAATTCATTAAATTTTGAAATAGGTTTCTGTTTCGAAAAACATGCACAATACCCCTCTTTATGTCCTATTTTGCCGCATTGCATACATTTATGGCTAGTGAATAAACCGTGGCGTTTGTGTGAGTATAAACTCCAACAAAGCACTAGGGTTTTTTATTTGGAAAGATAAGAAGAAATAAAAAGGTCAAGTTTTAACATACCTAATATAAAATGGTGTTTGGCGGTTTATTTAATGTATTAAACCTAAAGTTGGCTTACAATGTTACCTCTGATATGAATTAAACTCAAACTGCGTATAAAAAAGATTTAAAGTCTTAAATCGAACCCTCAAAACAGTTTGTAGGATCCGTTTGGAGAGGAAATTGACCGAATACGCACTGACGTGAAAAGTGCAGTTTCTCACATATGAGCGTGTATGTGTACATGTGTTAAGTTCACATTAGGGTGGAACTATTATAATATAATTTAATAATTTGGTTTAGCGTGGAGGCCTAAACAGCTAGTAAAATTACATTCGCGAACGAAATGCATATTCCCGCATTGCCAGCAAGGCCTGCTCGGCATTGACTTTGTAGCAGGTTTTGTGGCGGATTTTGCATCTTTTTGCAAAGAAATTGCTTGTATTTTCATTGGATTTTCACGCACGAGCGCATCATTTTTCAAATTTTTCATCCGCTGTATTTCGGCTACCCAAAAAAATCTATCGTTAATTGTCTGTCATTAGTTTCGGAGTCGAGCATACTTAGAAGTCTGGCGCGAAGTTCTTCGTCACGTACCGATTGAATACCATGAACGAACATGAGGCACTTGAAATTATCAACTGTGCACTCTCGAAGTGAAAAATTTTCGCACAATTTATTAACACGAGCTGCGTACTTTACAATGTCTTCTTCTAAGCGTACATTCTGTAAGCATTTTACCCTTATGCTAAGTTGCGATTCTTTCTTATCAAACAATTTATTGAACGTTGCAATGGTATCTTTAAAACTTATGTCACGCGGCTGAGCAGGTAAAATGTAGTCTCGATATTTATCGAATATATTCGTGCATACCTTCCGTAAAAGCAATCGAACTTTTGTAGCATCGTCCAATGACGTCCCCTCCACACCAAAATGGTATTCATACCGTGCATACCACTTAGCGAAAGTTTGACCTTCCTCAGGGTCATAAATAAACTCCCGTATACTCTTTGCCAGCGTCTCCATTAGGGTTTCCGTACCTCCCGTTGTGCTGTTTATCGGCGAGCTCCGCTCATTTTGCCTTGTCGGGTTGATTGTTGTCGCCGCGATTAGACGCTCCAAAAGCTGCTTTTGTTGCTCGGCGGTTTCCTGCTGCCTTGCCAAAAGAGTCGCAACGACCTGTTCCAACGTAGCCATTCTGGATGTTGCGCGTATTAGATAAAAAGAGCTTATTTTTTTCTCGTCGCCACTGTTATGGTGAGTGATGCCGTAGCTTAATCTTTATTTACAAGATAATACAAACACAATACAAATTAGGTTTTTTATCTATTTATTTATTTATTTATTTCAAGTCTTCGAATACAAATATTCTTACAGACTGCGTATAAAATCTAAAACTATGTAGAATTAATGCTAAATTAAAACTAACATACAAATAAGATGGAGTGAACGGGCAATTAATGGCTATTGGTGTAGCTGGAAAAAGAATTGACGTAGATAGTTGATTGAAGTGGCACTAGGTTGCAAGAAGACCGTATTTAATTCTGCACAAGTACGAAATATAGGAGAATTTGCACCATGGTTGGTTCTGGAGAAGTCAATATTAAAAATTCAGAATAACGAAGTATTCTGGACGGGACATTGAACACAATTTTATTTAGAAGGGTGGGGCAATCGATCGACCCATTTATGAGTTTGACAACAAAAGAGCAGGCTAAAAAAGATCTCCTATTTTCAAGGGTATCCAGGCTAATTAGCAGGCACCGAGAGTGATAAGGGGGCAATGGTACAGAAAAGTTTAAAGATCGGAGAGCAAACCGAAGAAAAACTTTTTGAACGCGCTCTAAGCGGTAGAATAGAGTCTTACTGTAAGGCCTCCAGATAAAAGATGCGTTTTAGAAATATACATACAATTATACAAATTTAAATAAAGTCTTACAGCGTATTACGCTACAACGTGCTTATTAGTAGACAGACGGAATAGAAAAGAAATAATACGCCGTAAGCTACGAAACGGGATACAAATGACAGATACTTATTTTACAAACATATGAGCTTAGAAGTCTTCATTTTTGGGGTTGCCAACAAATACTAATACGGTCAATAAAATGGGTGACTGCCATAAGTGCAAAGGCCTAATAGGCGGTGAGAGTGGAATCCGCTCTGAAGGTATATGCGGCAAAGTGTACAGTAAAAAAGTACTTGCGGACAATGCCTATGTGCACTTTATGTGTGATGGTTGTCTCACAATATGCATAATATTGATGAGGTGTAGCGAAACATGAATATCTCTATGGAGAATAATAGTAAATAAATAATATAAAAAAAAACTTTTTAATATACAACGCTTTTTATGGGACTGAGAAGTATTATTTTCTACTTTTTAGTCCATTTAT
>NW_016157775.1:187761-206557 GCF_001687245.7 Rhagoletis zephyria | reverse complement strand
TGTTTCAAATCTCTTAATTTAGTTAATAGGAAAGAGAAAATAGTTCATTGCATTCGAGAAAACTGAGTCGAAGAGACACTCAGTTTTACTCTTCAATTTTTGAGTTTTAAAATTGCAACAAGCTGAAATACTTCTATAATATAAAAATTCGAATGTTTTACTCTTATTAATTCGTCTTAAAAACCCTTTTCAGTTGTTTTTATTTTTTGAGTCCTGGTTGACATTTTCATGGAAACACCCATATGCTAGCGGAACCTACGGAATTTAATTTTTCTTGTGCAGCAACAATGCCTTTAAGCCTAAATATATGTATATTTAGAATAATATTTAAATAAAATCACTTGATAAGTCTTCATAAATATAAAACTTTTCATTTTTTACTTTTGTTTGAGCCATCAATAAAAAGTCTCCACTTCTCTGGTACATAATTGTGGCCCAAGAGACCAAAGAGTTGCGGTATATCTGCGCAATAAGGGAGGTTGGGGCTACCTTTATCCATTTTGAACACCTGGAAGGGACAGGAGGGTACTGGAAGGCATTGGAAGTGATAGGAAGGCATAGGAAAGGATAGGAACACTTTGGGAGGGATAGAAAGGCATTGGAAGGGATGAGAAGGATTCGGAAGGGATAGGAACGCATTGGAAAAGATACGAAGGCAATGGAAGGCATTGAAGAGCATAGGAACGCATTGGAAGGGATGGAAAGGAATAGGAAGGCAGAGTAAGGCATTGGTAGGCATATGAAAGGATAGGAACGCATTGGAAGGGATAGAAAGGCATTGGAAGAGATGGGAAGGCATTGGAAGGGATAGGAAGGTTCTGGAAGGGATAGGAATGTATTGGAAGAGGTGGGAAGGCACTGGAAGGGACAAGAAGGCATTGGAAGGGATAGGAAGGCATTGGAAGGGATGGAAAGGAACTCGAAGGGAGGAGGGAAGATAGGAACGCATTGGAAGGGATACGAAGGCATTGGAAGGGAAGGAAGGCATTGGAAGGTAAAGGAAGGCATTGGAAGGAATGAGAAGGCGTGGGAAGGGATATGATGGCACTGGAATGGATAGGAAGACATTGGAAGGGATAAAAAGGCATTGGAAAGGATAGGAAGGCATCTGAAGGGATGAGAAGACATTGGAAGGGATAGGAACACATTGAAAGGGATAAGAAGGCATTGTTTATCACATCCTTCCATTCATCACAGAACGGTAAGAGAAACTCAAATGGGTGTTTAATTCAATTCTGTACCAATTCAATGCTTAATGCTTTGCTCACTTCATTGTATCAACGATGAAAAACGACTACAACCGTCTGGACGATATCGTGTTGAGATTGTCTTGTTTCATGAAAACCAAAAATTGTTTGATCGTTTGTGCGATAACATCAACTCGATGCCAATTTCGCTTCACGTAAGAGTAACAGTAACACCTAACAGCAAAGCTAATTTGGCGCCAGGTGGCGCTGAAATTGAGTTACATATGTATATGTAACTAAAAATCGTATTTATGTTCGAATTTATTTCATTATCGAAATATATGAATTTACAAATCGATGGTCCTCTGCAATATCGACACAACTCAAAATTCAAAAAATTAAATCCCT
The DNA here is from genome assembly GCF_001687245.7 of Rhagoletis zephyria. Taxonomy (NCBI): domain Eukaryota; kingdom Metazoa; phylum Arthropoda; class Insecta; order Diptera; family Tephritidae; genus Rhagoletis; species Rhagoletis zephyria. Next base: position 204,962 of record NW_016157775.1, on the reverse strand, counting down.
TATTACTATTAAGAAGCTCATGTCTCTAATCCTTAGCTAACCCATATATAATCCTAACTAAAGTAAGTAGTAAAGATTATACATGAATAAGACAACGATTAAAGACATGAGCCACTTAACAATAGTACGAGTTTTTATTTTTTGAATTTTGAATTGTGTGGTTATTGTAGAGGACCATCGATACATTTATGACAGGAAAAGATACATATGTATGTATATTTTTGCAAAAAAACTGAAATTCAGTCGGAAACCGCCGTTTACGAACAGCTGTTTCTTATCTATATATATAAAAATGGTGTGAATCGTGTCATTGTTTTACAGTTCGAAAGTGTTTGGAGGCGGCGCAAACATGCGGGTATTGGCTGTTTAACAATACTTATTACACAGGCCAACAAAAATGGGAAAATGGGTTGATGCAGTTAACGCTATTTTTGCCGAATTTTTGTGTGCTGATTACGAATCCGTAAGCACAAAGTTTCCATCAGCTCCAGATTTTAAGAAAAACGAGGTCAAAGTGTAAAAAAATCGCGTTTTTTCAATATTTGAGAAGCCCTAGCAAACAAACAAAGGGTGGTAGGACCTTCCACTTAGGCTTTGATTAAAGCTAAAAATCTCGAATACTATCCTTGCAAGTTCCCGCACCTTTGCTTAATGGTCACTTACATATAGTCATAATAAATGGAATAACTGATTTTGGGAGGTTTGAGTTCCTACCGCAATTAAGCAAAAGGTGACAGAACCGTAGGCTTAAATTAAAGCTAAAACTACAGACTACCATCCCTGAAAGTACTATTCCTGCACCTTGCCCTAATGGTCACTCATTTACTTTTTATCGTCAAAAATGGTGTAAAAATCAGTGTTAGCTGTTCAATATACGACTATAGGTAACCTTAGGGTCAAGGTGGAGGAATGGTATTTTCAGGGATTGAAGTCAGACGTCCAAGACTTAATTTAAGCCTAAGTGGAAGGTTCTATGACCTTTTGTTTCATTGCTAGAGCTTCTCAAATATTGCAAAAAACTCGATTTTTTGACACTTTCACCACATTTATCTCAAAATCTGGAGCTGATGGAAACTTTATACTTACATATTCTTAATCAGCACAAAAAAGCCTATCAAAACCAGCTTCAACATTTGCCGCATCAAAATCTGTATTGCCGTGTGTTACCTACACTAATTATATAAAGACATATATGTAATATTTCTATATTGCTAGTACTATATGATCACAATGTGTTTTCAATTCGAAATCAAAGAAAGACAACCTATGAAAATTTTTGTGATTGTAGAAGTATACGCCCACTAGAACTTGAAGGGATATCTCCCAATGTGAGGGATAAAGGGTACTCCTTTTGTTGGTTCTGACTCCTTTATTAGTCGTTTAGGAGCCAAACGGGAGATCTCCCAAGTGAGCAATAAAAGAATACTCCCTGAGGAATGATTACGGAGCGATAACTGCAATTTGTAGTTTTGTACTCCGTTATTACTCGCTTAGGAGCAAAAAGCGATGTCTCCTAAGAGAGTAATCCAGGAGTATTCCTTTAGATTGATAGGAGCCGTTCAAAAGAAATTGTGTATTATTGGAAAAATTTATCACAAGGAAAACTACAGAAAATATTTCGTATAGAAACAATATAAGGAGGGTGCAATAATTAAATATCGATAGCACACATTTAAGTGAAGTTCCGTCGGTATGTATTGCAACTGTTNAGATTGATAGGAGCCGTTCAAAAGAAATTGTGTATTATTGGAAAAATTTATCAAAAGGAAAACTACAGAAAATATTTCGTATAGAAACAATATAAGGAGGGTGCAATAATTAAATATCGATATCACACATTTAAGTGAAGTTCCGTCGGTATGTATTGCAACTGTTGTTTAAATTTATTAAATATTGTATTATATAACGCTAAATACTTTTCAGATTGGGCGAATTGGTATCAGCACTTACGTATGACCCCCTAGTTTAAACGTTTATGTAATGCCGGTCCAGAGCTTTTACTGGGTGACATAGATATTAGATCGGCAAAGTAACCTTCACATTGATCGTGGTTAAAACAAGAAAGTTTTATACACTCTCCCTAATTGCGTGAACTCCTGAACACCAAAGCATCCCTGACACGCAGGAAATCATGTAGTTATCTTTTCGTTTTATTATTATTCCGTTTTACTTTTATTATTATTTTGTTTTACTCTGTATTTGTCCCCACTAGAATTCCAATATTAATCAATAATGTAATAAGTATTATTCATGTTTGATATCGTACTTATAGGCATATGTTAAGATCTCTTAATTTTTGAAAAAAATGCATGTGACTAAGAAATTAAATAAATAGATTGCGTAAATAGCAAAATCTTCTTTTTTTTTGTGGGGCAATGAAAAATTCTTTTATTACTCGTACAGGAGGCTTTCGAGATGCCTCTTATGGGAGCACTCCCTTATTGCTCGTTCAGGAGGAATGTGGGATGTTTTTCTATGTGTACTCCCTTATTGGCTTTTTGGGAGGTATAGAGGAGGATTTTATGGGAGTACTCCCGTATTGCTCCCTTAGGAGGTTTGTTGGAAGATATTTCTGTGTGTGCTCCCAGATCGCTCGTTTGGGATGTAAAAGGGATTACTCCCCCTCCAAGGACATGCAATGTTAAAGAGAGTATACAAAATTACATGCTTATACACAGAAGCATAGGGAGCAATAGGGAGTATTCGTATACTCCGCAGGGAGTACTCACCGAGCAATCATACGATGTTCCCAAGTTCTACTGGACGTGTATATTTTAAACTACTACATAGAATGAGGTGGCATATCATAACAGATGCGGTTCAGAGAATTAAACAAACAAAAATTTCACGGTCTGATGTTTCCTACAAACCGCAGTTAGCGCAAACGTATTTTGTTCAAAATTAAATTTTGATGCATAAACGCTCTTAGACTGTCTTTGCACCTGTGCGGAGTTGACTTGACAACTTGAAGAACGCATGGTCGGGCCATAATTCGAAATTTTTTTACAGCGAGTATGATGTGTATTTACTGCTATCACCGCTAAAAGTGTAAATAAATTCTCAACATACACCCTAAAGTCCAAACATACGCCACAGAGAAAATTAATGACCAATTTCTCATTTGCGGGGCGCTTCGGAATCGAAGCATTAAACTTTACGCCTATCTTCTTATTCTGAATCGGCATTTCGGCGAAAATTTCCTTTCATTTTCTAAATATTTACTCTCTGTCAGAATATTGTTCATCTAGACCCTAGGTCCTAGAGTATTTCTGCTTGAAGAAGTTTTGAAAAAAAATTCTAAGTTTTTTGCGGTTAGGGCTCGATATGTCGACTTTTTTCGAAGCTCTTCGTTTTTTCGATATCCGAAAAATTGGAAAATAGGAGGTGTTTTTCCTAACTAATGGCATTATCTTTTCTACCGAAAAATTTTGCCTTTTCAGTGCCCTCTACGCACAAATACTAAGGAGAGGGCATTGAAAAGGCAACAGTTTTTGTAGAAAAGAAATCGCCATAAGACAAAACCTATTTACACATGAAGCTGTGTGGCATATGATAGTTGACCGAATCCAATAAAGCACGTTTCTGTTCTGTGCTTATAGACGCCAACTGGAAATGCCAACTGATGCCAAGTCCTTCTGTAACTGGTACCTTTATCCTCTGCCACCACAGCGGCTGCAGTGTTTATCATAGATATACAAATATTGTATTTTTTGTTAATTTTTCATGTGAATTATTTTTCAAGAAGAATTTGTTAAACCGCTCCTGAATTTTGAAAAGTAAAAATGTCAGTTTGGGTACATTCTCTTATCGGATCTCTCTTTCTTTTTTGAATATATCGACACTCTAATATTGGGGAATGTACTTTGAATTTACTAGCAATATAGAAATACTACATATATGTATAAAGAGAAGCTCCTTCTTTTTATAAGAGGTGATGTCGCGAACGGCTGTACCGATTGTTTGAAATTTTGGACACCTACTGCAGACTTCCGATATATTAAGGAAGGTGGCGTCACCTATACATATCGAATTTTTCATACCGTATATCTCTGAAAGTATTTGTGGTGGTGTCCTGGAAATTGGTAGAGATTTTGGAGCTACTGGAAAAGGGACGTGGGGCTTTTCAAACATATTGAAACTTTTACCTATCTGTAAATATATACACCCAGAATACAGTGTTTTTTTTTTTCTTTTTCATAATAAATTTTGTTGTTAATTTTTTATAGAAATATAGTTCATTTTGCATCAAATGGCACCAAATTTTAGGTATGCCGTTTTGTAGTTGACTTAATTTCAGTATCATAAAGTGCATGTTTTTAATGGCTATAAGATACCGTTGATTTGTAAGAATTTTTTTCGCTGATGATGTTGCGCATTTTCTCCGTATAACGAATGCGTGAGAGTTTTTTGTATGGGAAAAAATGCGGAAGAGTGTCAGTATGTAAAAGACCTGGTGGCTTAACTCCTCCTAAAACACCGAAACGATTTTAATGATAATTTTTTAATGATAATTTTTAGTGGCTAAAAATCGTCGATTCGGAGGCACCAGGGATCGAAGTCAAATTACTCCCGTTAAATCAACCATCAGAACCACTGCGGTCCTTGCTTTACGTTAACTAAACAGAATGTAGACCAATGATACTCCCTAGTTTAGAAATTGCCACCAACTATATTATACAGATTCAAGGACGATTCACTATCGAGCCGCAAGGACTTCTTTCCGGTATAACGCTTTCGTCAAAAAAATTGGACGGTCGATTTTTTCGCACAAATTACTTTATTCGGTTTACTACCATAAAAAATATATATAATTTGAGCAAATTTGGAAAATTCGAAGTTTTACAAGAGTTATTATTAACTTTTTTTGATGAATTCAGTAATTATTTATTATCCACTGATTCATAGCATGTATCTTGCTAATTTTTTTCATAATAGTTAATTAGAAACGCTTTAGCCCGATTGTTTAAATTTTTTACATAACCATTATTTTGTACAAAATTTTTAATTTTTATAAAAAATTTGTATAAACAAATGGACCTGGAAAAGTAGATCGACCAGCCTACAACAATACCAACATAAGTATAAGGAAATATTTATTACCACTCGATCAGATTTTTTAATCGTTTACATTGAATATCAATCCTTATTCTATAATACATTATTTAAAAGAAAAAAAACACGAAAACTTGCACGGAGTCGCTAGTTACTAATTTTGTTCGCTCCTGCCACGGGTATTTTGCTTTCATGCCGCGTGCTGCGCGGACTCGCAGCGAGCGTGGTGCAACTAGAGAACGCAAAAAAAATTTATTTATAAACACAAGCATAGATTATTTAAAACAATTTTTTATAACCTGTATACATAAATATGTACATACATAACATGCAGTTATATATATGTATGTATGTACATACATATGCATGTATTTTGTCTTTACAGAGAAAAATAAGTAAAGAGGATAGTATAATCGTTTGTGACGCAAAAATAAAAAAATAAAACACGCTAATGCCAATGCAAAGCAGAAAGTTCGCATGCGCCGGTCGTCAGCTGCTGCAAATAAAAAAAATTAGAAATATATAGAAGAAATATAATTTTTGATGCAATTATTGATATGAAACATTAATTTATCGGTCGTTAATATGTTAATTCAGTGGCCAAAGCATTCTCTGCCAAGCTTCATTGTAGAAAGCATACTTTTAGCGTACGTACGCAACGCCAAAGTTGTAGGTATGTGAACCTGCCTCTAATCTTGACCGTCCAATTTTGGTTGAGGACATTGGTTAAATAATCCACTCCCGCGGGACCCAAATTTTTCAGCATCAAAATGCAAATTCCGTCGGGTCCAATGGCTTTGGAGGCTTTCGCCTTCCCGATGGCTACCATTACCTCACCGATGGTGAAAACAAGAGGCGCACTAGGTTTTGGCAGTTTGTGCAGCCTTCTGGTCACTCGACGATTAGCTTTATCCGCCGGAGGATGCAGTATGAACCGCCGGCTAAAATAGCTCGCGCATAACTACGGGTCCGACGAAACGTGGTCTTCAAAGTCTATTTCAACTCTGTCGTCACGCTTCATCGGGTTGGACAATGACTTCACTGTTGACCAAAGCTTACTCACACCGGAGGCGTAGTTGCAGGTCTTCAGATGCTCTTCCCATTTCTTCGCTTATGTACATTCACAATTTGCCGAATATCCGAGTTGAGATCCCTGATACGGGGATTTCCGGGATCGGCCTGACGAAGGTTTTCACGCTCATTGGTTAGGCCCGCCGCTTCAGTAGGGAAATTCGGACCGGGGTCCGAGATACATCCCGCTGGAACGAAGAGGGCTGAGGCAGCAGTGACAACCCTGCGGAATTTACGCACCTACGTGAACGTCGGTTAGTGCTAGTAGGACAGTGAAGGCACTTTCAGTAACATCCGCGAAGTAAAGTCGGCTGGTTTATCGAGATGACTATGGGCAGATGATAAAGTCAGCATAGGTCACCAAGATATGCTCTTTATGAGATATGAGCAGCTGCCCATAATTTTGGTGAGTGCGTCGTCGTTCATTGTGCAGAATGTCGAATCGTCTACTGCTCAGTCAATGGTGTTCCCCTACGATCGTTTGAAAGGCTTGAAGCTGGTGACAGGGGGTATATATGTATATGTTAAATATTTCGAGCTCGACAGCGCCTGACCTGCACGGTGTGGTGCGTGATGAACGCTAGGCCACCACCATTATCTCGCTCGTAATCTCGACGGTGCACGTTGTATCCGGCGCAATTCAACAATGTTGTTGGAATTTGCGACCGAGCAGCACAGCATGGGCCCTCATAGTCCCTCGTCCAAACTCGCGTGGTGCGCAGTCTTGAGTATGCCCTAAAGTGACACCAGCCAAGGGAAATGTTGCACTTGACTGATGTCGCATTACGGAATATCCTGGACTGACATACCGTGCAGATTGTCAGATTTGTATAGGTGGTGTGGTCTGTTGTGTCAATGGTGTTGTCTATTGCATTGTGTTGTGGTGTGGTTGTGTTTGTGTTTTGTGCAGCAAGGTGCCACGTATGCGGTGTCCACTGCCTATGAGTCGTAAGGCGTGAGCAAACTCGGAGGTGGCTCCACCCATTGCATGTGTTGCATCTAACGGAGGTGGAGTTGTGGTATAGTCGTCTCTGGCACATGCAGGATTCAGAGTTTGACTCAATGCCAGTCCTGAGCAGAAGTATGCGAAGAAGATGTAGCCGGACGTACAAGTGTTTGGGGATTTCGCCGACCTAAACGGGGTTAGATCGCCGAAACTACAGCCCTTGGTCGTGTAAAACCTGAGTCATTTCGGTACGTAGAACCGGCTGTCGTGGGAATAGCGGGCTGTTAGTGAGTTTTGTTGCCTGCCGGCCCCCTGCTGTATGTGTTGCAGACCTGCCTTGTGGTGGGGTTGGGCGGCGTCGCGGGGGAAGTTTGGCGGCACGCCTGTTGCAGAGTCCGGAGTATGCCCTAAAGTGGCACCAGCCAAGTCAGGAGCTGCACTTGACTGATGTCACGTTACGGTATATTCTGGACTGACAGACCGAACAGATTGTCGGAGGGACTAGGAGTTGTTCGTATGTGTGTCTATTGTTGTGTCATGCTGGGGTGTGGGTGTGTTGGTCTTGTGCTGCTCGGGCGAGTAGCCGTTTGCCGTGGAGGCGGCCGATTCGCACAGCATGGGCCAGGGCCATTGACGGTGCGTACATAGGCCTGAGAAGGTGCGGAGATGACTCCACCCGTACATTTTGGTATATTTTGACGGAAAGCTAAAAATCCGCACGTTGACTGCGTACAACCATTTTCACCCCTGCAAATCCGTACCGTACGGAAAAATCCGTACATCTGGCAGGGCTGGAAAGCAAAGAAGCAAAAACTTAGTGCAATGAAAACTGACGCATTTATATAGAAGTTTGAGTGTACAGTTTTTTTTTTTTCGATGATAACTGCAACGTGCTATGTGGAGTTCAAGTTGCAAGAGTTACAATTAAAATTGGTACAAAATAGTTATGTACAGTATCGGTCATATCTATAGCACGCCATTTCAAAGCGATATTGTGTGCCACTTATGTTTATTTATTTATTTTTAAGAATTTTCAATTAAAATACAGTTCATTCTCAGACAAACCCCATATAAACCCAAGTGTAACAATTTGCAGAAAACTCCAAAAAATGCAACAAATTTTCACCTAAATTTCAAACTTTTTTCTCGGAAGTGTAAGAATTTTTTTGAGTACACAGTTTTTTAGCCCCTTCAATTTTAGTCTGATAATGTGCAAGTTTCAAGAGGATAAATGTTACCGTTGATTTTTTAGAATTTTTTTCGCCAAAGGTGTTGCGGATTTCTTCCATATACAAATAAATTGAGTTTATTCATTATATGGAAGCCAATGCGACAAAAAGATTCTAAAAAATAAACGGTAGTTCGTAGCCACTTCAAATTTGCACATTATTAGACTAAAAATGAAGGGGCTAAAAAACTGTGTACTCAAAAAAATTCTAACAATTCCGAGAAAAAAGTTTGAAATTTATGTGAAAGTTTGTTGCAGTTTTTTGTAGTTTTCTGCAAATTATTAAGCTTGTGTTTGTATCGGGTTTATCTGAGAATGAACTATATTTTAATTGAAAATTCTTAAAAACCAATAAATAAATATAAGTGGCACACAGTATCACTTTGGAATGGCGTGCTATAGATATGACCGATACTGTATGTTTAAACGACAGCTGTGAATTTATATAATTTATGTTTGAAATGAAATTTTATAATTATATGTACAACTCGCAACAAAAGATAGCACCTCAACATTTTGATCAGTATTGACTTTTTTCTTCTGTTTGTTTAATGTTAATTTTTTCCTATACAACCATAGCTCGTTGTTTAACAGAAACCACATAAATACAAATTTCAAACTTTATGCAAAAATTATAAACATTTCTTAAACTTTTGATCACAATTCAATGGTTTTAAATTTGAATTTCTAGAAAAAATTATGTTATGCAGTTTACAAAGTAATTTACATAGAGGAAAGTGCATAATGCCATCAGTTAAAAAAAAATTATAAAAAATCAACAGGTTTTTTTAGCAACTTCAAACTTGCACCTTATTGTACTAAATTTAGTGAGCTATAAAACTGAGTAACAATTTTTTTTCTAGAAATCCAAATTAAAAATCGTGGAATTGTGTTCAGAGTTTAAGAAATTTTTATAATTTTTGTATAAAGCTTGCGATTTGGATTTATGTGGTTTTTGTTAGACAATGAGCTATACTTTTATAGAAAAATAATGATGAGCTTCTACCGTTTTGCCGTGGGCTGTATTGAACTTTTTTTTAAGTTTATTTTAAATAAATTTATATACTTTCATGGCAGTTCGCCAATCGGTGGCATAAAATATATTTCGTATTCTTCGTATTAAATAAAAAGTTATGTTACTTCCGAAAACAAGGATATTCATTTCAGTGATTTTTGGACGCACAAGGAAGAAAGAAAGTAAATTATTAATAAACAGCCTAAATATTGTTGTGAGTTGTTCACTTCAATTGCCGCACAAGACCACATTAGGCCTTATCGCGAATTTCATGTGAACAAATATTCCCAAAAATTATAAAGCAAAACAAAAACAATTTTTCCCAATTTGTTTTTGTTTTGCATGTTAAATTATGGGAACGATTTTCACACGGAGTTTATTTATTTACAGTCTACAGAATGCAGTTCTTACTACTTAGAAATATTTAAGTAATTAATTAAATTGCATAAACAAACTTAATTTAAACTTATTTATATTCAGACCGAAATCTATTATGTTATAATAAGTATTACAAAGCCGAACACATCTAGAAATTGGTTCAATATCACCATAATTCGTAAAGTGAGTTATACAGTCAAACAGCCGACTGTTCCTTAGGTTTCGTGGTGGAATATATAATTCTAGCAAATTTGTAAGAAACGTGCAGTTAATGCGACCATTAATAATATTATATATAAAAATTATAGAGAAATACATTCTTCTATCATGTAAGAACTGCAATCCTAGTAACTTTCGCCTCCCAATATAAGAGGGTAGGAAACTATGCACGATAACTTACACAATGCGATCTTTGTAAATACATTTTGAACACGTTCTATTCTATTTGAATGTATGCCGTAATAGGGATTCCATATTAGAGAACAATATTCAAGGCGACTCCTGACTAGTGAAATATAGAGTGATTTAAAAGTAAATGGATATTTGAACTCACTTGTATTCCTTCTTATAAACCCCAGCTATTAGGTTTGATATACATTTGATATACATTTGAGAATGATTTGAAATCAAAGCCCTTCTCTAATGTCAAACATTTGAAAATGATTTGATATTGATTTGAAAATTACAGCTTTGTCAATAAAAAGGGGAGTTTGATCTCCATTTGAGAATATGGTTAACTCTCAAATCAATTTCAAAGGTTATTTATCAATTGTACTTCAAATGTGGAAATACAATTTATTATAGGAAATGTATATTTCATATTTGTTTTTTCTTCGCGATGTACATATGTATGTACATAACAAAAAAAAACAATTAAGATAAAGTAATTTATAATAAATTCGTCTTGATGCGCTGCAGCTTCTTCAATCCGCGCAAACATCAAATCCACTATTTGTGGGCTTTTTCTTTGAAAATTTTGTTCTATTAATTTTTTTTTCAATTGATCTTAATTTTATTCTTACAAATTTTGATTTAACTTCGCATTTTTATATCGTTTGATACTTGACATCTTTCTTCAAATCAATCTCAAATGAATTTCAATGTAAAATTTAAACCTCGTTTTCAATTTGAGAATCATTTGAGAAAAACATTTGATATCAAATTGACAAATACATTTTTCTCAAACGTTTGAAACTGTGTTTGCTGGGACCCTAACATTGCAAAAGCTTTGGATACAATATAATCAACATGTTTCGAAAAAGTAAGTTTTGAATCAAAGATAACACCCAAATCCTTCATTTCATTGCACCTATCGATAGTATCGATAGTTTAAATTTTTTTAGACTATCAATACTCATTGATAGTTTTTTCTTATACTATCAAAAATATCGATAGTTTAGTAGGACTATCGATCATCTCTCCCAATTTTTTTGAAATTATACATACATATGTTAATCGTAAATCCCGTTTTGTTTGTATAACTTGTGTTTGTTTTTGAACTTTCTAAAAATAGAAGTATTTTGGCTAAGCAGTTACTTAATTTTGAATGATTATAACTTTTATAAGATAATATTTATTTCACTATGATTCTGTAAAAACAAAGCAACCTAACTGATTTAGCGCTATCGATAGTTTTGTTTTTTTCGAGACTATCGTGAATATTGATAGTTTTTCTGAAAACTATCAAAACTATCGATGGTGTGACTATCGATAGTTTGACACCTCTACTTTACAACTGTCTGTGTAGTCGCGTATAACAGAGAAGAGCTTTACATCATCAGCAAACAATAGGCAGTTAGTAAACTGAAAGCAATCAGGCAGGTCATTGATGAATAACAAAAACAATTGGTACCCTGTGGTATACCTGACACCGCGTCGACAATAACTCTTGATGTTGCACATCCAATTTTAACGAAGAGTTTTCTTTGAATTAGGAAACTTGCAAAGAAATCAAGTAATTTACCGCTAACGCCATGACACTCCAGCTTCTTCAACAGAATGAAGTGGTTTACTTTGTCGAACGCTTTTAAAAAGTCCGTATAGATAACGTCCAGTTGCGCACGGCTTTCAAAAGCGGTGATTACTTGTTTTGTTAATAAGGCTAAATTCGTACATGTTGATCTTCCCGGAAAGAATCCGTGTTGGCATTTAGATATAACACTATTTACGTGATCAAACAATTTAACCTGGATTATATGGTCATACAACTTAGCCAAAGTGCTCTGCTTAACCATGGGTCTGTAGTTACAGACGTCATTACAATCACTGGATTTAAAAACTGGGACGATGGTACATAACATCCATTGGCTTAGAAAAACTCCCTTATTAAGACATTGTTGAAAGAGTAGGGCAATAGGAGTGACTACTGCGTTGGAGCAATGTTTAAAAAATAACTGTGAGAAACCTTCAGAGTCGGATTTGGAGCTCGAATTCAGTGACAAAATTGCCAACAGAACATCTTCTTCTGACACAGAGAACGATGTGATTGTAGGCAAACGTGTGAATGTGAAGGTAGGGGTTAAAAAAGTGGTTTGGATCTCATAGACTTTCTAGAAAAATGTTGCGAACAAATCACATGAATCTAATGTATTTGCGAAGGTGACGCCTTCGAATTGCAAGCTAGTGGGGAAACCATTTGTTTTCCTTCTTGAGTCGATAAAGTGCCAGAAACTTGATGGATTAGATTTGAGGTTAACTTCAACATTATACATATAATGTCTAAATAAAAAAAATATGGAGGTAGTCGAAATCCTTTCTCAAGCGATAGAAATTGGAGCGATCAGCATCTGAATTACTTTTCTTAAATTTCTTCAAAGCTTTGTTTTTTATGTTCTTTAAATTACAGAGTTTAGAGTTAAACCAGGGTAGTTTATTTCGGATCGCTGGTCTTTTCAAAGGGACATAACGGGATATAGGCCCTTATTATGAGCTGCATTCGATTTTCGATCTTCGCTGGCTATCGAAGATCGAAAGTGAAATTCGTATTATGAGCTATGCAGGCGTGTCGAAATTTTCGTTGAGTATCGAATTTTCTGTCGAACAGAATTTTGCTTTCGATGGTGTAACGAAGTGTTAGAAAATTGTGAAAAATGTATGATTTTGTATATGTTTTCTTACATTTTGGCGGCTAGACACTAATTTTAAACAATTTTTATTAATTTCATGCAGTTCTAACATCGTGAATACTAAACACAAGCTCGAAAGGCTGGTTTTACTTGTGAAAGAAAATCCCAATACTCTGTTGGCACGATCTCTGAGAACAAAATCGTAGCGCTGTTGATAGTTTTAAAATATTTTAAATAGATTTGGCTCACAAACGCCTCTTTAGATGGTCGGAACTTTTTAATGAATCTGTAGACAAATTTCTTAAATATATTTTATATCAAAATATATTCGAAAGACTAATAAACTTAAATGTTTAAGAGAGCATTTGCTACTCCTGGCCAGTTTACTAAGCTCTCATCCTCTGACGAATCGCTGAACCAGAACTCGTTGTACTCATTTTACCACGTTTTTATAAAATTGCTTTCTTTTTACTTCATTTTAATTAGAACAAATTTGCATAAATATGTATAAGCACACTATTTAGTTTGCTCGATTTGTAAACAAAGCTTCTCAGCGGTGAAAAATATACTATTGTGAACAACCTAAACGAGCGAAATTCACAATAGGGCTATTCTTCATCGAATGAGCGCCATAATACCAAATGAAAATTCCTTCGACCACAGTCGAAAATCGAATGCAACTCATAATAGGGGCCATAGCCAAGTTGAAATTCTCACGCAAAATCTCATAAGTGACGGTTGGACAATTTGAGTTGTTTAAAAATGCCCAATCAATGGAGTTTAAAAAATTTGTTAACGCTACGTAATCAGCCTTAGAGTAGTTACGCTCCTCTGAAATATTGGACTCATTATTTTCAAATGAGTAGAACTTTATGCTAACAAAGATCGCCTTGTGGTGAAAGCTGTTACTCAAAATTGGATGTAAGCATTCCTCACAAGATAATTTTAAATCACTAGAAGAAAATACTAAATCGAGTATTCTGCCGTTATCATTCCAAATCGCACTATGTTGATTAAAGCCATAAGATAACAAGGTACTGATAAAATGGTTATCAATGTCAGACCTGAAGTTATGCTGTAGTAAATTGTTACCATGGTAAGACCAAGATATATTAGTTAAGTTAAAATCACCAAGAAAAATTATTTCATCGGAGTCTTTGCTAATATTGATGATATGAACCAGGTTCTCTAAATGTTTTTGATAAATCTCCATGTTGCTACATGGAGGAATATATGAAAGAATTAATATTAATGATTTATTGCATGAAAACTTAATCCTAACGCAAATTTTATCAAGAAAATCAATAGCTAGATCAAGTGTAATTAAACTGCTGCACAAATCCGCTCTTACAGCAAGCATGACACCGCCACCTCTTTCATGACCCGTAGGAGTAGAGCTACGATCTTGCGGTATACATTATAATTGCGATCAAAGAATTCGCTGGAGGAGATGTTACTATTGAACCATGTCTCAGTTATGGCCAAGAAATCATAATCACGCACTGATGTACCGCGATAAAACTGATGTGATTTGGTTCGCATTCCGCTTACATTTTGAAAATAAAGCGAATATTTACAGTCAGAGAGAATTTTAACATTTCGAGGACGAACCGACGGTGTTAAGTAACCTGCGGTGCTCCCCCTTGCTTTTGAATAAATTTAAACGGCCGCACTGTCACATTAGTTGGTCACATATTGGAGTTAAGTAGCTTACTATAGTACATGGAAGAAATTCCAAGTTTAAAATTTACTCTTTTCAAAGAGTCAGTACACACATCTTTCTTGACAAGCACGTAGCAAGAGATGGATGCTGATGGGATCGACGAATGATTAGATACATAGTTAATAATGTGCTCCGCAGTTACCGAAGACTTAAATGATGATAAGTGTAACCACTTCATGGGAGAAGCAACCGCTAATTCCGCAGTCGGGTTACATCCAATAATAATATTCCGCGGTTTAGCTTTCGCGTGAGCGCCTTTGATGTTATTACTTATTATGTTATCAGTATTGAGAGGTACAGAAGCAGCAGCAAAGGCGGCAGCAGCAGCATACGAGAGATAGCGGTCATCAGATGCGCTTTCAACATGATTGCTGGTTACATTTGTATTCATAGTAGCAGCACCCGGAAGAGCGGCGTTTTCAATTGGACTCACTGCATTATCGCTGTCGGTAGAACATGTGTTAGCAGTAGCAGTACACGGAAGAGCGCCATCGGCGTTAGAAGCTTGCATACAAATATTATCGGCCGTCACAACTCCAGTAGATGTTGACAACGAAGTCGGAAGAGTCGTTAGGCTGTAGGTTATTAATTTTGTTTTTCCCACCCGCGTTAACCACTGAGTTCGATATGTTAGGAGAGCTAGCATTATTGATAGGCGATTTAGCTCGACTGTTTTGTTGTTACACCACTAGGTTTCGATGCACTCTTCTCAGCACTTTGTTGTTTTTTATTATTGTTATTTGAGCATGTACAATGGCACGTACAGCGACGAAGCTTTTTCACTTCGGCTGTGAGCGAAGCAAGCGAATTGGCACTATTTTCTGCATACTGCTTACGCAACGATATTATATCAGAGTGTAGTTTCTCTGTGGTTTCTATCAAGCGACACTTGTCAGCTTGAAGAGCATGAATCACAGCAAGAGAACGAGCTTGCTCTGACTTAAGCGCTTTGATTTCACAAAGAATTGGAGATAGCGCAGTTTGTAGATCAGTCTCAATAACATTCTCACTAAGAGATTAAGTTGGTGCCGACTTTAACGATTGTTGTTGGGAAAGGTTATTGACACTTTTGCTTATTTGCACAAGGGCAGTGTTTTTCAAACAGAAATTATTGGCGGTTTCACTGTCCACCAGCTTCAAAGAAGGTGGAGGAGTGCGAATAGATTTCCGGCGAAAGTTTGTACCCTCTTTACAGAAGTATTTGTTGTCCGAGCTGAGCAAAAAATCCAAGTCATTCGGCGAAACGCCGGCGCCATCTAAATGAAAAAATTCTTTGCACCTAGCGCATTGCACTTTTGGGCGATAGCGATCGGCTTTTTGTCCACAAACACACGGCATTATAGATGAGTTTGTTGATATCACCATAAACTTTTCGGATAAAAAAGTCACTATCTCAACCATTAAATAATGTTGATCAAAATGCTTAATTTCACTATGAAAGACGTAAAATTAACTGAGCTCGATAAAAACACGTCTTATCTCTTTGCTTTCACTGTGAGACTGAGTTGGAAATAAGGCTGAATAAATATTTCCGAAATTTTGAAATTTTCATTACCACATGATAATCGAGCTATCACACGATTGCCGCAACCAGGTTGTATTTGATTGGGCACGGCAGGCACCAGGGTTGTTGCGAATATTCGCATTCGCATTCGCAACCGCGGAGCTTCCGAATTAATTTTAACATTCTCATCCGCTTTCGCATTGGCAAAAATCTATGCGGAGCTTTTGCGAATGCGAATATTGTGCAAGTGCATTGATAAAACGTATATCTGGCTAACAAAATGATAAATTGTAGCCAACATTTTTTGCCTGAGGAGATGCTACGTTAAAACTGTCCCATTATGTCCCCCTTCTTTTGTAATTTAAAGTCAAAGAGTAATATCTTTCAATAGGTATTTCCGGCGGAAATTTTCAACGTCTAGCTATAAATTAGGTAAGAATTATGTAACTATCAAATATTATTTGTCAAAGGTCTGTTGAAAAAACTGGCTGCATGCTAGTTTTGTTTCTACCTTTTCTTAGATAAGTGTGATAATTTTTAATTAATTAATGTGATTAAGTTCCGTGTTTTCTTTTTTAGCAGAAAAACGCACCAAATAATTTTGACTGGGTTTACTATGCAAATACTCCTCTGTGCGCCCGAAAACAAAAACATTTATTTTATTTTGTGATAATTGTCAAAATTTGCACGCAAGTTCACAAATCCAACAAGAATCAATTCAAGACGAATTTAGTATCTATTGAGGAGTGGGACCTTGGCGTGCAATATATCGTATTAAATAGTATGGAAAGGGCGTAACTCACATCGTCGCTGAAATACAAAAAGCCGTAGATAACTTATCAAAAATCCAAAAATCACTTTTTGATTGATTATGATGCATTTCGTCAAATCATAAGTCCCCACATCGTTTTATGTAATAAAAAAAGTTTAGTTAGTTGTGGCTTTTTTGCATTTAAGCGACAATGTGAATTACGCCCTTTCCATACTATATTAACCACAAAATATCAAAGCACATTGAGCGCATGGACTGAACAACAAAACGGATTTGATGGCTTTTCGTACCGACAGCGGTGAGTAATTAATTGTGACTGCCGCAACTAGGAAAAGTCGAGCTCAGCTAATCTGTCTGATTACAAGCAGGTTAACCATTTCAAGAAGTCACCCGGGAACTAAAATGATCTGAGACCTTCATCATCCGTGATTCCAATAATTCAAATTA
>NW_016157775.1:182941-186844 GCF_001687245.7 Rhagoletis zephyria | reverse complement strand
TACTCTCTGCACATTTTCCGGACTCCTCCAACCTGACAACGGAGGGAACTGATCGAACATTTAGACCAACCCCAGATGACTGGGGCTCTGCGAGGAGCATATTCTACCGAGCCAAAGTCAAATGGGCGTTGGGCTCATTTGACCGATACAAGTCCCCGGGAATGGACGGGATCTATCCGGCCTTACTGCAAGAGGGAGTAGAAATAATGAAGGATAGCCTAGCCCTAGCCTACATTCCAATAGTGTGGAGAAGAGCCCGGGTAACATTTATACCCAAAATAGTCAAAAAAGACTACTCCTTAGCTAAATCTTTCAGACCAATAAGTTTAACCTCTTTTGTACTAAAGACGATGGAGAAAATCATTGACAATGAAATCCGATCAAACACTCTGGAAGTTAGCCCGCTACACAGTAGCCAACACGCGTATAGAGCAGGACGATCTACAGAAACAGCCCTGTATCAGCTAACTACCGAACTCCAAAGTGCATTTGAATCTGGGGAGGTCGTTCTCTGTGCCTTCCTTGACATAGAAGGGGCCTTCGACAACACCTCGCATGAGGCGGTAGGGCATGGCACTAGAGAAAAGAGGAGTACAAGCACCTATTCGCAGGTGGATAGAAGCGCTATTGCGCACAAGAATAGCAGAGACCACAATAAGTCTTTGCAAATAAAAACCACGAAAGGGTGCCCACAATGGGGCGTCTTATCACCCCTCCTTTGGAGTCTAGTAGTAGATGAACTCCTGCAAATGCTATCAGATAATGGAATCCGATGCCAAGGCTATGCGGATGACATCGTCATAATAGCAAGAGGAAAGTTCGAGAATACCCTCTGTGACATAGTCCAGAGGGCCCTAAGAATAACAAAGAAATGGTGTATGGATAAGGGTCTCAAAATTAACCCAGCAAAAACGGCTATTATCCCATTCACAAGAAGAAGAACCCTACCGGGAAGGAGAACTATAGCTCTCGATGGCACGGAAGTCGGCGTCGTCTCGGAAGTGAGATACTTGGGCATCACGTTCGACGCTAAACTCTCATGGAAGGAACACGTCGATGTAACGACATCCAGAGCTATAAAAGCGCTAATGGTATGCAAACGCCTGGCGGGAAAATCTTGGGGCTGTAGCCCTCGGATTCTCAGATGGATGTATACCATGATAGTCAAGCCCATGATAACCTATGGGGCGGTGGCCTGGGGCTCGAGAGCCAACCTAGCGACTGTGAGGCGCTCACTCACAAAACTCCAACGACTTGCGTGTGTGTGCATCACAGGCGCAATGTGTACCTGTCCAACAGCACCATTGGAGGTTATTCTGGAGCTGACGCCACTGCACATTAGTATAGAACAGGCAGCCAAACGATCCCTAATGAATTTCAACAGGGAGGGTTTTGGAAGAGGAAAAGTGGTGTCATCTCGAAATATGGAATCCCTCAAAACCCAACTGCCCCTGACTCAACTCCCACGAGATGATATCTGCAGAATCATTAGCTTCGAAAGAAAATTCAAAGTAGAATTAGGGAATAAGGCAAGTTGCAATGACGTAAATTTAAATAAATACTCCCATCTTCGCCCCCTTATTTGGTACACAGACGACTCAANAATTCAAAGTAGAAGTAGGGAATAAGGCAAGTTGCAATGACGTAAATTTAAATAAATACTCCCATCTTCGCCCCCTTATTTGGTACACAGACGACTCAAGAACACCCGAAGGCATTGGAGCTGGAATCTTTGGGCCAAGAACAAGGGTCTCGGTTCCCATGGGCAAACTGCCCAGCATATTCCAGGCGGAGGTTTACGCCATTAGTCTTTGTGCAGAGATCAATCTTCAGCGGAAGTACCGTTATGAAAATATATTAATATTAAGCGACAGTCAGGCCGCACTCAGAGCGCTTATCTCTAATGAAATCAAGTCTGCAATGGTTCTTGAGTGCGTCGGGAGGCTTAACGCCTTGGCGGCAGCCAACAAGGTCTTCCTCCTCTGGGTGCCGGGCCACAACGGCATAGAAGGTAATGAGGAGGCAGACACGCTTGCCAGGAAGGCGGCAGCAACAACACCAATAGGCCCCGAGCCCTTCTTTGCGATAGGACCGCACACCATCAGAGAAGAGCTTAGGAGAGAAGAGAGAACGAGCAGAGAACAGCACTGGGACCAAACCCCTGGGCTGCGACAGGCAAAGAAACTACNTACAATAGGGAAAGATATGATAAACTTATTAATCTCCCAAAGTATAAACTAAGAGTTCTAACAGGTATCTTAACAGGTCACTGTAGATTAAGAAGTCACCTACACAAACTCGGGATCTGGTCCAACAATGATTGCCGATTCTGTGATAACGCAGCTGAAACTTCTGAGCATCTACTTCTCGAATGCGACGCCGTGTCGAGAAGACGGGAGAAATACCTCGGGTCACTATGCCCGCAGCCGGATTTTATACACTCGATGACACCGAAGGATCTTTGGGGCTTCCTACGGGAACTAGGACTAAGCGAGGTGNATGCGACGCCGTGTCGAGAAGACGGGAGAAATACCTCGGGTCACTATGCCCGCAGCCGGAACATATACACTCGATGACACCGAAGGATCTTTGGGGCTTCCTACGGGAACTAGGACTAAGCTAGGTGTTATAAGGAGGAGGAGGGCACAATAGATCTCCTGGTCGCAGTGCATACCTCAACTCAACTATCTATCTATCTAAAGATTAAAAAGTTGAGCTATTCCAAGGACGAGGAGTGTATGTGGCGTACGTTTGGGAGAGTGAGCCTTTTTACTCCAGAATGCGTGTGCAGTGGCTCTCACTGCTATACGTGTATTAGTAAGATTTGTTGCCCCCTTCCCGTTTGCCCATGATTTTCCCCTGATCTAGCCCGCGAAATGGGCTCGCTTGCCCATACGGCAAAAAATCCCATACGGGCAAAAGTGCCCATTTCTGATATAAAGTCATACATATCGACTAAAATTAGAACTAAAGATGTATTTATTCGTAAATTTAATTTTAAATACGATCGCGATATTTCATCTTTTAANAAAGATTTGTTGCCCTTTCCCGTTTGCCCATGATTTTCCCCTGATCTAGCCCGCGAAATGGGCTCGCTTGCCCATACGGCAAAAAATCCCATACGGGCAAAAGTGCCCATTTCTGATATAAAGTCATACATATCGACTAAAATTAGAACTAAAGATGTATTTATTCGTAAATGTAATTTTAAATACGATCGCGATATTTCATCTTTTAAAATTGATGTAGCTTCCGAAGATTTTGATTCAATACTAAATAGTTCATTTTGGCCGGCCGGGGCGTTTGTCGCGAGTTTGAGTATAAACCTAATAAAAGTAATAATAACGTAGCTAAAATTTCTAATCTTAATTCGGATTCAAAAAACTAACTCGCAAGTCTAATTTAAGTATTTACTATCAAAACGTCAGAGGCTTGAATACCAAATTAACTGACTTATATTCAAAAGGTTTTGACTGCAATTATAATATTATTTCCTTGACCGAAACATGGCTCAAACCTCATATTTTTAATTCCGAAATTCTTCCAAATGAATATCAAATATACAGGAGTGACCGAAGGCCTCTATTAATCTGTGGGATTCCCTAGTTTTGCCGGAAGATGCATATCATCCTGCTCTTGAGTTAAGCTACGAAATCATAAATGAAATACATAATAATAAGTAAAGTTCAAGTACTAGATATGTTTTTGCGAAAGCAAATTTCAGGAAAATTAACAAAGAACTTTCAAAGTTATCTTGGCCAATATATAGAGATGACGTGGAGCGTAGCGTTGAGCACTTTAATGATACTGTTTTCAATTTGTTTCGAAAGTATGTGCCAATACGTAATATTGTTCATGAAGAACCAATACAATTATGGTTCACTAAAGAGCTTAAAAAATTGA
>NW_016157775.1:173651-182916 GCF_001687245.7 Rhagoletis zephyria | reverse complement strand
GGTATAATATTTATCGTAAAATTAATGACAGGCTTGATTAATAGCCCGGCCCTCCTGGCTGAGGTAAATTTTAATGTTCCTTCTCGAGTGTCAAGACACTTTCGACCTCTATTTTTAAAGCCATGCAAAACTAAGTTTGAACTAAACGAATCATTCCGAGGTTTATGTCAAGATTTTAACTGTCATTCCAGCACGTTTGACGTATCGGACTCGATTTTTACTATAAAGAAAACTATTATTTCCACTTAACAAACTCCTGTTTCCACTACTCGGCACCAAAAAACCTAAAAAAAAAGAGGTTCCGTACGTCATGCGGACTGCGCCCCTCGTGTCGGTTGGGCGGGAATGGATGGTAAAAAGCCGTTGGGATTAATTAATAATTAATAACTGAAAGTCCTCTCAACTCGTGCAGCGTTAATCGAAACGAATTTACAATTTTGTTTAAAGTTTTTCAAGTTTGTCGCCTCGAGCGAGTAGTTTTGATTTACCCTTTAAGAAACAGGCTGTAACCCGAAAAGGCAACAACATTACTTTTATTAAATACAATGTTCCAATTTTTAAATTCAAGTTCTAGATAAAAAAAAATCCTAAAAATTACAACCTTTCCCATTTTTTATTTACCTAAATCACCTAATTTGCTCACCTAAATTATATCTTACAAATATTTTACATCCGCATTCGCATCCGCATCCGCGGATGTTTGCTTTTAAACATCCGCATCCGCATTCGCATCCGCGGATGTCTAAAATTCCACATTCGCAACATCCCTAGTAGGCACAATCGGCCTCTTTTCCGCATGAGCCACTTTATTGTGAAATCAAACGATTGGGGCATAAAATAAGGCAATAATTGGTGTAGTGCGGCAATCGTGGGATCTCAGCTTAACAATATAAAGGTCTATAAATCCTCTTTTCAAAACTGGTTCAAGCTATATTACTAATAAGTAAGTTCATCAAGTACGAAAATAACGGTTTTTTGGTATAAAAAAATTAGGGTTCCGGAACTATACGGAACCTATTTTCATGTTGTACTCGACCATACCTACCCACCTACCCGGTTTAGAGGCAGCGTTACGACTTAATTATATACCCCAAAAATGGGAGGAGGTAAGAGTAGTTTATATTTTTTTGTCCGATCAGTTCAAATTTATTTGATTTTGCGTTGTAGTCTGATCTGTTGAGGTCCGGTGCGAATAAAACTACTTTATTCCACTTTTTACCCGACGTTTCGCTAAAACTTTTTTAGCATCCTCAGGGGTAGTGTTTATTTTATCTGTTATAACAAACATCCAGAATATACACATTAAGTATTAAGCGAATCGGCACTAGACACGAATAAAGGCGCGAGCTCAAAAGTTTATCTAACAAAAACAATATAAGTCCAAATTTCAAACTTTGTAGAAATATTAGAAAAAATCAGCAAACAATTTTTACAACAAACTTTTTATTAAGATTTTCTAGGTATGCAGTTTTATGGCGCATTAAATTCTAGCTTAAGAAAAAGCAAGTTTCAAGTAGCTAAAAATACGCGCTGATTTTTGATAATTTTTTTGCGAATAGTGTTATTATTTTATTCCATACAAAACAATTTTCGAACACACTTTGTATAGAAGAAAATGCTTGACACCGTCAATACTCTTAATAAAAAGTTTGCCCTAATTTTGTTGAATTTCTCTAACTTTTCTACAAAGTTTGAAATTTGGACTTATATTGTTTTTGTTAGATAATAAACTGTTTTTCCAGATTTCCAGGATCTATTTATTCTTTGCACTTCTTCACAAATATCGAAATACCGAAAATTTATTTGTACTAAATCGTAATGAACCGCGACTCGAATTTACACAATAGAAATATTGTACTTCGTATACTCAAGAATTTTCTACCAAAAATGAGCTACGTCAACGATGCAGACAAGTGTGCAAGCCGCACATTCACGATGTGGCGCCTTCAGCAGTACCGCTATTTTCCTTGGCGAATTTGATAGAATCAGCTATTTGCGTGGCGTCAAGAGAAATGCTTTGTTCTCGTACAGTAGTTATGATAATTGTAATAGTAAAATTTGTTTGCTCTCAAAACAAGCAGGACTAGCAAAAAATTGGTGTCAAATAGTTGCTGCTCATTTCTATTAGCTTGGCGTGTCTTTGTTCATCTTTATAAAATACGCTCTTATAATATAAATTTATAAAAACGGTAATGTGCGGCTATGAAAATGTTTTTAATTTTTATTATATTTTTTAAGTCATTAATATTTTTATGCGCATACAAATGTCTGGTTACACAGTTGAAAGTGAAATTTCCTACATACGTGCACCGCGGAACTACTCAAAAAGTAGTCTCAGAAAGTTCGATTTGACATACATACATACATTCATAGTATCTACATACCCATTGTTTTAATTATCATGTTGACGAAGAGTTTTACACGATTTCTTATTCTTTAAATAATCTTGTGCAAGCCAAAAAAATGGTTACGATTGAAGATTAAAATAAAATAAAAAACGAAAAACACTTTTTTTTCAAATTTCTCGTTTGAGATAATATATTTTATCCGAAATTTTGCTTTTTCGAGCACACCTAAAAGTTAAACATTCTAAAAATAGAATTATTAACAAAAACCAACAAAAGTAAAAACAACCACATGATAAAGTGTGAATCGCAGCGGAATTGCTGCGCTTGATTGTGTTGGCTTAACAAATGAAAAAGTGGGAAAAAAGCAACGATAATTTACAAGGCGAACTTAGCACAGTGCGTAGGCAACTGGCTGAGTCAGTAGGATCGTCGGTGGGGTCGAGCCAAAATGCAGGGTGTGGAGGAAGCGTAACACTGCACGTGAGCGATCCCGTGTGGCTAGCCACTCCCACATCAAGACCGTAGTGCGCGATATCGCATCCTTCAAGAGGTGACCCTGTTTCCACAGAACACTACGGATCTAGACCCGGAGGGAGCCAAATCTTCGTATCGACAAGCTCGGAACCATCCTCGAAAATGAGCTGACGGTGGAGCAAAAAACCCAATTAGAATGGGCAAAAGGGATTCTCGCCGCTAGAAGCAAGCTCAAAACAGGAAATAGCGGCGGGACTCACACCACCAACACCTCGAAAATACATCGATCTTTGGATAACACCTCGAGTGAATCCAAGAGGCACAAAACCTCTGGAGATTCTGGAACTCATTCAGCTGGGCAACGAGGGGTTACGAGGGGTGTTTAACAATGCTTCCATCCCAGTCCTCGAGAGCTGTGGTGGTGTAATAAACTACGGCTTTTACTCCATCACACTGAAGCTCCACCAGCAGAAGGAGTCTCAAAAGACTGAGGAGGGTGGCGCCTCGAGCGGCCCCAACGCGTCGCACAACGCCACAAGCGAACCGACGCGAGAATTTTCTAACCCTGGCAACGCCCCGAGCGGACCAGTGGATATGGAGGAGGTGTGCCCTGCGGATGTATCCGACACCGCGACGGAGTCTGAGAGCAATACGTGCTCAGTCTCCGCTTACGTAGGGTCGGTCTACAGCCGCTGGGCCACACTACCAGAGGACCAGCTTCTGGCTTCAGAACCGGAGGAGCTCGATTGCACTATCGTAGCTTCCCAAGGTGAGGAGCCTGAAGCGATGGACGAGGACCCTCCCCCGGACTCCGATAATGGTACAAGTGCTACAGATTAACTTGCACCACTCTAAGGCGGCTTCGGCTGCCCTACTTCTACACCTCGGCAACAAAGCAGAGGATCTCGTTCTTTTCCAAGCACCTTGGATCGTCAAGAACAAAGTTTGCGGTTTAAACTCTGGCGCCTACCAGGTGGTCTCACCACCAGTCACAGGTAGGATTCGAGCTTGTATTCTAATTAAAACGAATCTTTCTTATTTTCTACTCTCTCAGTACAGTGACGAGGACACCGTTTGTGTCAGCGTGCAGCTGGGGACGAAATCCATCTGGATAGTGTCCTCATACATGGCGCACGACTGTCAAGATTTTCCGCCAAATCGACTGCAGGGCGTGGTGAAGGAGGCCAACTACAGGAAGCTTCCCATGGTCATCGGGTCTGACGCAAACTCTCACCGTGTTTTATGGGGCTCCAGCGACATCAACCCACGAGGTGAGTCACTACTCGACTTTATTCTCAGTTCTGATCTATGTATAAGCAATTCTTCAAATAAACCCACGTTTATAACTTTCAACAGAAAGGAAGTTCTGGACATTTCGCTAGTCTCAAACTACTTCGCTGAGTACGTCAGGGACTGGCATGTCTTAAGTGAACATTCATTCTCCGATCATCAATATATTTCCTTTAGGCTCTCCCGAAGAGCCCCACCTCTTTCTTGTTTCAGGAATATGAGGCGGACCGATTGGACCAAATATAAAATGGAGCTCTCGGAAGCCCTAGACGCTTCTCTCGGTATGCACGGCATACCGTTAACAACTGAGGAAGCGCATCCTCCAACGACAAAGTCTGTTTCTCTCGGTGAGCTGGACTCATCGTCAAAGATTGATGAAGCCGTAGACCTTGTCACCAAAGCCTGCGACACAGCATTTAAAGCTTCCTGCCCAGCAACACGTCCAAGGGGCAAAAGGAGGCCCCAATGGTGGAATCCGGAGATCTCCTCCCTGAGGCGAACCCGCAGGAAGCTTTTTAATTAAGCGAAACAAACTGGATCTTGGCAACCCTACAAGGATGCCCTGAAAGCCTTTAAGAGATCAGTACGAACAGCTCAAACGGAATCTTGGAAAACTTTCTGCGGCAACATTGAGGAAACCTCGAAGGGCAACCGACTACGGAAGTCCTATCAAAAACTCCAGTTGCCCCAAACTATATCCAAAAACCTGATGGTGAATGGACCTCCTCTTGCAGTGAAATGCTAGATGTTCTCATGGACACCCACTTCCCGGAGTGTACAACAGAACCAAAGGCAGACGCGACAAATCAGATGACTTATCTTCCACATCACTCAGTAGAGAGCATAGTACAACAAGAAAAGGTGAAATGGGCGATCAAGACCTTCAAACCCTACGAATCTCCCGGGCCGGACGGCATATTCCCTGCCGAAATTCAGCAGGGAGTCGTCCTTTTATGCCCACTGCTTTCTGAGATCTTTAAGGCCTGCCTTCGCCTTTGTCACATTCCTAGAGGATGGACAAAGGCTAGGGTAATATTCATACCGAAAGGTGGAAGGGTCTTTCACGTCAAACCCAATGACTTCAGGCACATAAGCCTAACGTCCTTTCTTCTTAAAACTCTAGAAAGACTTCTTGACGCCCACATCAGACAGCGCCTTTCTTCTGAGGACGTGTCAGAGTGTCAACATGCTTATTCTAAGGGCAAATCAGTGGACACTGCGCTCCACGAAATTGTGTCCAAAATTGAAAAAGGACTCGCCTTTAAGGAATTTACCTTAGGCATCTTTCTTGACATAGAAGGCGTCTTTAACAATATTCTTCCAGAGGCCGTGGTGGGCTCACTTTCCCAAGTGGGGCTGGAGCGGCCTCTGGTGGAGCTTATAAGACTTCTTCTTGAAAGAAGAACTATCTCGTCAGAGTTTGGGGGCGCGTCGATAACCAGGCATGCAACGAGAGGTACTCCTCAAAGAGGAGTTCTCTCCCCCCTACTCTGGAACCTTACAGTAAACTCAATTCTGATGAGACTGCAGAGTACCGGCTGTCACGTCGCAGCGTATGCCGACGACATTGCACTCACAGTCACGGGCAAGCATCTCCAAACGCTAAGCGAACTTTTGCAAAGCGCTCTCTGTCTCGTGAACAGCTGGTCGAGGGAGTGTGGACTTAAAGTTAATCGCACCAAGACCGAAATGATACTTTTCACGAGAAAATATAAGATACCGTCTTTTCAGCCCACCTGCCTAAACGGGGTGGGACTTACACTCTCCAACGAGGTTAAATACCTCGGCTTAATTCTCGACAGGAAGTTGGACTGGAGGCGGAACCTTTCGGAACGATCCAAGAAAGCCATTACCGCCCTTTACGCCTGTAAGGCAGCGGTAGGGAAACGATGGGGTCTGAAACCACACATAACACACTGGATGTATACGGCGTTTGTCCGACCCATCCTTTTCTATGGGATTACCGTATGGTGGCCGGCTCTAGAAAAATCCACTTACAGATGCAAATTGGACCGAGTACAAAGGGCGGCAACCATGTTAATCACGGGTGCCCTGCTACTCCCAGTAGGGCTCTGGAGACTGTTTTGAATCTTCTCCCTACCGATCTCTACGGTAGATATCAGGCCAGCTGCAATGCAACTAGACTGAATGCAGCTCATACATGGAGAGACCATAGGTTCGGTCACTCAAAAATTCTGAGCACCATTCCAGCAACCTTACGTAAGCTGGATCTGCTTCGAAAATAGGTTTTCTACCAGAATTCCAGGCAGAAGCAACTGGGTAAATCGCTCGGACTTAGATCCAGGATCTACCGCTATATTTACGAACGGGTCAAAGCTCGACAATAAAGTTGGAAGCGGAATCTACTCCAAAAAAACTCTCGCTAAACCTAAGCAGGCGGCTCCCTGACCACTGCAGCGATTTTCAGGCGGAATTAACAGCCATAAGGGAGGCCGCCCTATGGCTTAAAAGTGGCACAAATAGTCCACAATCTGGCACTATCTACTCTGGCAGCCAAGCAGCGATTAAATCTTTGCAGTGCAGTAACATTTCCTCAAAGGTGGCTGCCGAATGCGGAAGTACCCTAAACGAGCTTGCCGCGAAAGCCACCATTAACGTGGGATGGGTACCCGGGCACAGTGGAATACCGGGAAACTGCGCGGCAGATGAGCTGGCGAGGGGGGGAACTAAACTACGCTCAACAAACTCTGCGCTCGATGCAGGCGTTCCCCTGCCCTCGAGTAAGCACCAACTGAAATCTATTTTCATTAAATTGCCCAACGAACGTTGGGCGAAAGAACCAACATGTTCTGTTACAAAACAGATCTGGCCAATTATAAACGAAAAACGATCTAAAACTCTCGTACAAATCGACCGCCCGATTATTAGCACAGATGTAGGTATAATTACAGGACACTGCTTAATGGGAGCGCATGCTAGGCGAATGGGTTATCCCGCAAACGTTTTCTGTCGTGCCTGTAGGGACGAGGAGGAGGTGGAGAGTGTAGAATACTATCTCTGCCACTGCCCCGCCCTGACGAGGTCAATACTTGCTCTTTTTAGTCAACATACTTTTCGGTGTTTAGCCGATCTCGACTCTATGGACGTCCGCGACCTTCAACGATACGTTAAGGTCACATGATGGTTCTATCATTTGGGAAACTAGGGGAAAGGAACAAGAGCTCGTTCATAGTGGCATCACAATGGGTCAAAATGGCCTAAGTGCGTCTCTCTGCCGTTCCGTGCGGAGTGACAACCACTGTAACCTAACCTAACCTAACCTAGGATCGTCGGTTCGAATCCTACTGAAAGAAGTCTGATGAGGAAATGTGGTGATTTCCGAAATAGCTATCACTTCTACCATTTTTTCCAAATTATTGTTGCTTTTCCACAATAAGTTTTCATTAAAACTGGCCTCAAGCTCAATAAAAATTGTTGAATATAAGGGGTAAATTTTTAAAGGCAATTTTTCATATAAGGCAGTGTCAAAATCAAAAACAAAAGTTGCCGTTCCTGTTCGCAGCATATGTATAACACAGAGAATATTGTTTTGAGTTTCATCTTCAGGTAAAACTTCAGCATTATCAGCACTTGCTTCACTATATACGAACTGTGGATTTCGTTTACGAAGACGGAGTGAACATGTGGTACCAAATAGTAGTGTAGTGATTTTGTTTACAGTTAGTGGTACATATTTTTAGGCTCCGTTTTCTGCATAAAAATCCGCAGGCTAGTAATAATAAATAACACAAATCACTTATATAATAGTGATGTACAAACAATTTTCTTTAAAAATACGCATACTTTTTAAAAATATTTGTTTGGACACATTTTGCAATAGGACTGCGCAACTATTAAATTTTTTATAACTCATATAAATTGATTAATCGCACAATCCGCTTTTGAGAGCACGGCGCAAAAAATTAAATAAAAACCTATAATAACGCGAGATCAGCTATTTCCACAATTTCCTCAAAATCACCTATAGTGTCTGAATGATTTACATTTCTGTTGTTGTCATATATTGAGCTATTCAACCTTGATAACATACTGTTTGATATTGGAAATGTTTTACAGCAGAAACTATTAGCCTTCATATAACACTTTATTCGAACTATTGAATTAAGGCTTTCCAACCTCATCCTATCTCGAATCTTAGTTTTTGTTGAATTCATTACGGAAAAAACGCGCTCAACAAAGCATGTGAGTGCGGCAAGGATAATAATATGAATTTACTTACATATATTTCCAAACATTTTATTACCTGTTGCGGTTTTCACTCCTTAAGCAATTATCCAAAATTCTTCGGAGGCGGATGGAATGGTTCTGAGAAAAGTTATTCCATGAGAAAGTTAAAAGATTTAAATATTCAGTTTCCGCTGCTTTTCTTTCCTTCAAAGTCAAATAGTGAATTGGCAGGTCCCTGAAACTCGCCCTCTTGTGGTTCACACACTTTTCTGGTGACAAAATCAAAGCTTTGTTGAATATAAGGGGTAAATTTTTAAAGGCAATTTTTCATATAAGGCAGTGTCAAAATCAAAAACAAAAGTTGCCGTTCCTGTTCGCAGCATATGTATAACACAGAGAATATTGTTTTGAGTTTCATCTTCAGGTAAAACTTCAGCATTATCAGCACTTGCTTCACTATATACGAACTGTGGATTTCGTTTACGAAGACGGAGTGAACATGTGGTACCAAATAGTAGTGTAGTGATTTTGTTTACAGTTAGTGGTACATATTTTTAGGCTCCGTTTTCTGCATAAAAATCCGCAGGCTAGTAATAATAAATAACACAAATCACTTATATAATAGTGATGTACAAACAATTTTCTTTAAAAATACGCATACTTTTTAAAAATATTTGTTTGGACACATTTTGCAATAGGACTGCGCAACTATTAAATTTTTTATAACTCATATAAATTGATTAATCGCACAATCCGCTTTTGAGAGCACGGCGCAAAAAATTAAATAAAAACCTATAATAACGCGAGATCAGCTATTTCCACAATTTCCTCAAAATCACCTATAGTGTCTGAATGATTTACATTTCTGTTGTTGTCATATATTGAGCTATTCAACCTTGATAACATACTGTTTGATATTGGAAATGTTTTACAGCAGAAACTATTAGCCTTCATATAACACTTTA
>NW_016157775.1:145781-173626 GCF_001687245.7 Rhagoletis zephyria | reverse complement strand
TTTAAAAGTACTTAATTGACTAGGTAATCGTTTCAAACGTTCTTCGATTAGGGTGACTAAATATTTTTGACAGTTTTTTAATATGCGTATTTATATTTATCACGCAGTTCATTAGCCTCTTCTGTAAAATTATCGTGGAAAACTATGTTTTGTATATTTTTATACCCGAGCGCACTTGTGCACAAGGGTATTATAACTTTGTTCACATAACGGTTGTTTGTAACAGGCAAAACGAATCGAGATAGATATAGACAAATGTATACTTCGAACTATTGAATTAAGGCTTTCCAACCTCATCCTATCTCGAATCTTAGTTTTTGTTGAATTCATTACGGAAAAAACGCGCTCAACAAAGCATGTGAGTGCGGCAAGGATAATAATATGAATTTACTTACATATATTTCCAAACATTTTATTACCTGTTGCGGTTTTCACTCCTTAAGCAATTATCCAAAATTCTTCGGAGGCGGATGGAATGGTTCTGAGAAAAGTTATTCCATGAGAAAGTTAAAAGATTTAAATATTCAGTTTCCGCTGCTTTTCTTTCCTTCAAAGTCAAATAGTGAATTGGCAGGTCCCTGAAACTCGCCCTCTTGTGGTTCACACACTTTTCTGGTGACAAAATCAAAGCTTTTTTAAAAGTACTTAATTGACTAGGTAATCGTTTCAAACGTTCTTCGATTAGGGTGACTAAATATTTTTGACAGTTTTTTAATATGCGTATTTATATTTATCACGCAGTTCATTAGCCTCTTCTGTAAAATTATCGTGGAAAACTATGTTTTGTATATTTTTATACCCGAGCGCACTTGTGCACAAGGGTATTATAACTTTGTTCACATAACGGTTGTTTGTAACAGGCAAAACGAATCGAGATAGATATAGACAAATGTATACATAAATGATCAGAATGAAAAGAGAAATCGATTAAGCGGTGTCTGTCTGTCCGTCCGTCCGTCCGTCCGTCCGTCTGTGCACACGATAACTCGAGTAAAAATTAAGATATCTTAACGAAACTTGGTACGTGTACTTCTTTCGGGCGTAGGACGGATGGTATTGAAAATGGGCAAAATCGGACAATAACCACGCCTACCTCCCATATAACGGTAATTTTCAGAAATACGAAAACTGCGATATTTTAGTAACTACTGAAGATTATTCACTCAAAATTGATATTTACAATAATTTTTAGACGAAAAATAAGAATATTATAAATTTTTGGAAAATGGGCGTAGCCACGCCCACTTATGGTTACATGTGTATATCTTGGTAACCGCTGCACCAATTTCTTCCAAACTTGGCACAGTTGTTGGTCCTGCTACAACATACCAAATGGCCGAAAATTTTTAAAATCGGACAATAACCACGCCCACATCCCATATAACGGTAATTTAGAAAAATACGAAATCCTCGATAAATCAGTAAATATTAAAGCTAATTTATTCAAAATTGATGGTTGCAACAATTTTTTACCAAGAAATACGCTTATGATACAATTTTGGAAAATGGGCGTGGCACCGCCCACTTATGATCACATATATGTATCTCGCTAACCGTTCTAGCAATTTGAACCAAACTCGGTATGGTTATTGTGCTTGCCACATAAAAGCAAAGCGTTGAAAATTATTGAAATCGGACTAAAATTACGACCGCTTTTCATATAACGGTATATTTCAGAAATGCTTGAAACTGCAATATTTCGAAATTTAAGGACGCTAATTTACTTAAAATTTATACACCCCGGCTTATCGTGTAGCGGTAGCTTTCGGAAAGGTGGAAAACATATATTTAATAATTGCGCCGGGTATTTAATGTTCGGCTCCGCCCGAACTTAGACTTTCTTACTTGTTATAATTTGAAAAAATTTATTTGAAAGGAAAAAATCGCCAAAAATCGCCAATGCCGATTTTTTAAATTTTTACGCGCAAATATCCAAAAAAAAATCGCCAAATTGGAGCGAAATCGTCAAATCTGGACACTCTGTCGCACACTCAACACAGTTTTTACCAAAACAATAGATAAAACAAACAAATAACAACAACACGTCATATATGAAATAAAATGCAATGGCAAAGAATACGAACGCTGCAGCAAAGTATACATAGGAACGACGAAGCGAGCTTTAGGAGTCAGAATCAACGAGCATAAAACAGACACGAAAAATAGAAAGAAGAACACTGCATTAGCCCAGCACCTTACAAAAAGCGAGCACACAGCGGACCTCGATAATACAGGAGTAATAGACATCGAGAGAAAAACAAAGAAAAGGATGACATTAGAAGGGCTTCGGATACAGCAACAAATACACTGTGCAATGAGTTATAAGGAGGTTGTGGACAACATAAATTGCGCATACACAGCAATAATAGCGAGTGTAGCAGATAATGCACAAGCAGATGTCTTCGTGGTTGCTTTTCGAATGCGTCTTTTCGTTTATTCTTAACTTTCTCTTTACATTGCGTCCGCTTATGTCTATAAGAGAGTTGCATATCTAAGTTACGATATAAGCTACCATATAATATAATGCAGTATATACACTAAGGTGAGTGGTTACGTTATTAGGGATATATTGCTACAATTCGGCCGTCCTGAACCACGGTTTCAAATTTTCGACGGCCCGCACTCCTTTGTAGGGTACCTGAGATTGCTGGAACCCTTCAACATCTTTAAGTAAATATCTATCATTTCGCAAAATTTGTTCAACACGGTACGGCCCTTTAAATTTCGGGATTTGCTTTTTCGATACACCTGCACGTGAATCAAAATTTTGTATCACTACGTAATCACCTTCGACGTATTTTGTTGTTTCTTGTCTTTTACCATCTACATAGTTTTTATTATACCTTTGTAAAAGTTCCTGTCGTTCAGCTGCTCTTTCGAGAACAATGTGAAGGCTACGATTTTCTAACTTCTGTCAAATTTTCTTTCAATGGGTCTATAGCCTCGCCTCTCTGGTTGGCACCAAACAACATTACACTAGGGTGTTCGCCCGTTGCTCTATGTATAGTAGGCCGGGTCGATTTGTGGGGAGGCAAAAAAATCGCCCATTGCTCTGTGAAAATCATATTCTAGGGATCAAAATAAGAAACTTTGCCGAAGGAACCATACCTCTAAAACGAATTCTGATGTCCCCCAATTTGGGTCGAACTTTTGGGTAGGGGCAAATTTTGAAAAATCCCACTTTGACCCATTTAGAGTGCTCCAATCGAGTCCAAATGTATGACCGACCCCCACTAACTTTGGAGGCCCGACCCACCGATGCCAGTGGCACACCCCCTGGAACCCCCCTGGGGGTTCACCATACAAACATTTCAAAAAATCGCCGGTTTTGCACTTTACATGAAAAAATCAGCGAAATGCCTATGTTTTTTCTTTTTGGAGTTTATTTTTCTCTTTAGAAATTTATTTAGTCAGAACATATGTAAATGAAAAAATGAATTTAACTTAGTAATAGAAAAGAAATTAAAAAAAAATATTAGAAATTAGCGTTTTTACAACCCTTTTAAAACCAAGGCATCACTGTGATGCATTTGCATGTCGTAAACATAGTTGTGTGGGTTTTTTATTCAACCGTTTTAAAAAATGAAGGTATCACTGTGACACAATTGCAAATCGGAAAATTGCTTGTGTGCGTTTTTTAAGACACAGCTGCATGTCGTAAACTTACTTGTGTAGTTTTTTTATAGCACCTACTTAAGAAATGAAGGTTGTTTTTACAACCCTTTTTGTGGGTATTTTAAGGCACCTTCTTAAGAAATGCGCGTTTTTTGCAACCATTTTAACAATTAAGGTATCACTGGAATGCACCGCAACCCTTTTAAACAATGAAGGTATCACTGTGACACAATTGCAGATCGTAAAATTGCTTGTGTGTTTTTTTTTAAGCCACCACAAGACACAGCAGGTAGAATTGAAATTACCATTTCATTCTTATTACCTCGTCTCGTAGACCATATATAACGCAACAGTTTTTGTGAATGCATTAAGTCGTTGTGAAGAACTCAAAGTGTGAAGTGCTAATTTCAGATAAAAAAATATTTCAAAAAAAATAATAAGTGAAGTGACCATTCCAAATCAAAAAGTTTACAATGAATCCACCATCCTCTACACCGCAAGATGAAGCAACTACATCAACAACTATCGAAAACCCAATGAGTCATATACCCAAGCATGATGTTACTGTTTTTGGTGTGTCTACTGATTTAACTGATCTTAATTTACCAACCCATCTGGATATCTTGAGATATTATTTTTACTTAAGCGAACGTGCTAAAACAGAACAAAAAAAGTTTTCCCATAAATCATTCACTATTCAAGTACAAGATAAGTTGATTGGAATTTGGGAAAAACTTGGTATGGAAATAATGCTGAAAAAAAGTGTATTTAATAAATTGAATAAATTGCTTGACAAGTATCAAGAGCAAATCAAGAGAAGAAACAACACCCAACAATTTACAGAGTATGTAAAATCTCTGGAAACAATTTTTTACATTGGAACATGTAAATGCGATTTGAAGGCAGCTCCATGTGCATGCGGCTGGGTTCCCGAACGCCTCAAAGAGTTCATGCACGATCAACATAATCAGAGAAGACTAACAATGGATGCATTTGTGATGGAAACTGAAGAGCAAGGAGCAACGTCTATGTCATCAATGCCAACATACCAAGATCCCGATGATTCAACATACGCACCGCCACCGGTTCAAGAAGATATGGATAGAAGCACAAGTTCACAATACACAGAGAGATACGATTGTTTTAACTTTGCCTTGGTATGTGACAGATTTGGTGTGCCTGACAGAGTAGCATCAGCATTGGGAACCGCTCTTTTGCAAGATTTTAAAATTAAAGATAAGCATGGGAAACCTCTCATCATGGATAAATCGAAAGTTCGCAGAGAAAAAGAGAAATGCAGACAAGAAGTGCTTCGCAAACGGTTAGATGATACCAATTTGTTAGCGTTTTCATTCGATGGCAGAAAAGATGATACTTTAACGATAGATAAAATTGATGAGAAGTATCATACTAGGATGGTAAAAGAACCTCATCTTGTTATTTTGAGAGAACCCAATTCTGAATTGATTGGTTACGTAAGACTGGAACATGAAACCGCTGAATACAAAACAACCAAATTAAATGGTTTTTTCAACGATAAAAATATATCACTGGATGCATTAATTGGAATATGCACTGACGGTGAGCCAACAAACACTGGCCCACACGGTGGAATTATACGACGATTCGAATTGCTGTTAAAAAGACCATTGCATTGGTTCGTTTGCCTTCTACACTTCAACGAACTTCCGTTTCGGCATTTGTTTGAAGCTTTGGATAAATCAACCAGCACTGGACCAAGATCGGCAACCGGAAAACTGAGCCGTCAAATCGAAACTTGTGAAACTCTTCCGGTAAGTTATTGCTATCACTCATTTATTATAATTGTCAACCATTTTTAATTATTTTATTATTATATATTTTCAGGTGGTGGACGGCTTCCAGAAAATTGAGTTGCAAAATATGCCCCCTGCTCCAGAAAAAATTGAATTTTCCACCGATTCGAAGTACTTATACGACATGGCCCATGCAATTTCTAGCGGCGTGGTTCCGGTGGATCTGGCTAACATCAAACCAGGGAAAATTGTACATTCTCGGTGGCTCACCAAGGCCGCTAGATTATTGCGATTATATGTGACAACGGAAAATCCAGATGCAAATTTAAGAATTCTGGTTGAATTTATAATTAAATGTTATGTGCCAATGTACTTCAATATCAAGTATTACAGCTCTGTCGTGTACGGCAGTGCATTATTTTTCAAGTTCATTGGTTGGTCACGATTTCTAGAACCT
Source organism: Rhagoletis zephyria (assembly GCF_001687245.7). NCBI lineage: Eukaryota > Metazoa > Arthropoda > Insecta > Diptera > Tephritidae > Rhagoletis > Rhagoletis zephyria. The sequence goes on along the minus strand of NW_016157775.1, from coordinate 167,779 downwards.
CGTTTACGCAAAATTGTCAATCAAGTAATTAAAGATAATTCATATTATGCGCATTCGGAAAATATCTTGTTATCAATGTTGTTTGATGATAGCAAAGAAAAGCGCGACTGTGCCATCAAGAAAATTCTACGCTATCGAACCGATGTTGACGAGCCAATGGAACTTAGAGTTTATAAAAAACCAGATATAAACTTTAATTGCACAAGTTATACGGAAATGATCAATTTGAATGATATAAATATCGTATTTGAACCACCATTCACGCGAAGCATTCCGTACGATACATTGAAAGAATATTTAAATCAAGATGATCCACCGTTTAATGATCCAAAAATTCCATCACACATACAAGGAACGGAACGACATGTTCAATTGCTAGCTAGCGTTTCCAAACGGGTTATACCGGAAAATGTAGAGGCTGTTATGGCGACGACATTAGAGAGCCGTGCGAAATTGCCCAGACTTGAAAGTAAAAAAGACTTCAAACAATAATTTTTTTTAGTTTCTTTTCTATAACTCACTTAAATTAATTTTTTCATTTACATATGTTCTGACTAAATAAATTTCTTAAGAGAAAAAATAGATATTATTATAAATAAATAATAAATATTATTATAAATAAATAAATAAAAATAAAGAAAAAACATAGCCATTTAGCTGATTTTTTCATGTAAAGGCCAAAAATGGTGATTTTTTGAAATGATTGTATGGGGAACCTCCCAGGGGAGTTCCAGGGGGTGTGCCACTGGCATGGGTGGATCGGCCGTCCAAAGTTAGTGGGGGTCGGTCATACATTTGGACTCGATTGGAGCACTCTAAATGGGTCAAAGTGGGATTTTTCAAAATTTGTCCCTACCCAAAAGTTCGACCCAAATTGGGGGACATCAGAATTCGTTTTAGAGGTATGGTTCCATCGGCAAAGTTTCTTATTTTGATCCCTAGAATACGATTTTCACAGAGCAATGAGCGATTTTTAGATCGACCCGCCCTAATGTATAGTATTATTAAAAGAATGTTCCACACTCTCTATTACCTCACTCCAATTATGTCCTTTTTCTGTTCCAATCATTTTCTACATCATGAGCCCTATACTTCTATTTACTCGCTCAACCTGACCATTTGCCTGTGGAGAACCAGTCCCGATCTTTATGTTTTGTATTGAGTTTTCTTTTAAAAACTCTTTGACCTCGCTTGACGTGAAACAACTTCCCCTCGCCGATACAATATACTTTGGACTAGGGATGTTGCGAATGTGGAATTTTAGACATCCGCGGATGCGAATATCTAACAGCTAACATCGGCATTCGCATCGGCATCCGCGGATGTCAAGAATTTTTAAGAAACAATTACAATCTAGCATAATGGCGAGATCGTTGTTTACACAGCGCTTGCAAGCCAAACCAGATACATATATCAGGTTGTTATAAAGCTTTTTAAAAAGAATTCTTCATTCTCATTGGCTGTTTCAGAATTTGGGGAATCTGTAACTTCATCAGCGTTTTTCGATTTTAGTTTTTGTAGTACTGTTTCTCAAGTTGAGAAAATGCTAGTTCTCAACTTGAACTCCAATGTAATTCCCCAAATGGTATCAAAAATATCATTGAAATACTGAAATTGAAATAGTAAAATACCTTATTTTATTTAGATTATTTACTTTTTGTTGGTAATTTTCCTCTTCATTTAGCTTTCGTTTTTCACTTGATAATTAATCTTTATCACTTTTTACGTATCTGCGCGTCGGTTAGAGATGAGTTGGAGAATTATGTTGGATATCAATTTGAGAACTATGAATTTATCCAAGGTTGGAGAAATATTTTTTTGGTGTTTATTGGGTCTATTCTCTTTATAGCCAGACGTTGATCATTTCTACTGGAAATCCCTATTGAAGGAGCTTACTCTTTGACTTTAAATAGTTTTGTTACACCAATACTCCCACGACCACAGGCAAAAATATTGGCTACAATTTGTCATTTTGTTTGCCATATATACGTGTTATCGGTGCACTTGAACAACATTCGCATTCGCAAAAGCTCCGCATTGATTATTGCGAATGCGAAAAATTGCGAATGTTAATTTTAATGCGGCAGTTCCGCAGTTGCGAATGCACGTTACCGAAGATTTTGTGACCGGAAAATTGTATTACCAAAAAATGTTACCACTTCTTGTCACCGCGATTCGAGGTACGTTGGTAATGCAGTGAAAATATTCAGCAGTTCAGCTATGGAGATTTGTGGAATTCTTGTGTTGCATATTTCACGGGGCAATATTTTGTTACCAGCTCATGAGATGGTAACCAAATTTACCGGTTACAAGAGCCCACATAATGCGAAAAAGGTTTAAAAATTGACAGACACTTTAATAACCGGTTACAAAATTTATGTTACCAGCGCAGAATAGAGCTGTTAATGTTTTTAACGTTTAAATGTGAACGACTTCTAATGGGGCTTCCCTTTCGGGACACTAGGGAGAAATCCTTCTTGTCTATCACTTTTCGCGGAAAAAACTATGCATTTCAAACAATTTTTTATGTGTTTGTCTACCTTTTCTTTCAATTTAGGAAACCAATAGCTCTTTGATATTAATTCTACTAATTTGTCTATTCCCACATGCCCAACCTCATCATGATATTTGTAGATTACATTGTTTTCCATATCGTGTGGGAAACAACATAAAACACTGCCATTGTTTTTCTTTCTATACAAGCCACCATTTCTCATTTCAAATAAACTGTGCTCTTTTTCCTCCAATATATTTTTCCACTTTTTTAAGCTTTCGTCCCTTCCTTGGCATATAACTAAATTCTCCTCAAAGGTGTTTGTTTCTAACAATAGAATATTTGTACAACGGCTAAGCGCATCGACATGTTGCATCCGTTTTCCTGCCCGATGCTCCAAGGTATAGTGATAATTTTGTAAGTCTAAAGCCCAGCGTGCATTTCTAGGGTTTAAGGGTATCTTGAACGTTTTTTCTTGCAGATACACACGAAACCGTTTTAATGCTTTAAGGATCTTCCTGCTCAAAACTGTGATACTTTGATTCCGGCTCCATAGTTCTTTTTGAAAAATAAAAGATGGGGTGAAGTTTTCCGCCACTTTTCTTTTGCAACAAAATATCCGCTAGCCCTACCGAACTTGCACAGTGTAACTCCGTGTAAACATTCGGATCATATAGTGCAAGTACTGGGGAGTCTAACAACTTGGACTTCAAAAGTTCGAAACACTCTCATTCAGTTGCCCCAAATGAAAATCTTTTATTCTTCTTAGTCAAATCATACAATGGTTTCGCTAAAACAGAAAAAATCCCTCACAAACCTTCTAAAATACGAGCACAGTCCTAGGAAACTTTGTACCGCATGAACATTATTTGGTACCGGAAAATTCTTAATGGCTTCTAAGTCTTTATCATCAGCTCGTATCCCTTTCCCGTCGATGATATACCCTAAATACTTTACACTCGTCGCATTTGTCACGTCTCAACTCAAGCTTATTTTAGACACATTTTTCTAAAATCTCCTCTAAAATCCCCTCTAAAAAATGCTTTTCAATGCCTTCCGTTGCGACCATATCATAAATAAAATAAATAAATAAATACTCTGTCGTAGTGGAGTTACGAACGACGAATACTTTTGAGACTCTGGATGCATATATACGTGAAAAAACCCGTTTTTTGAATCCAGCTTTGTGAACACCCTCTGTTTTGCTAACTGATCTAACAATTGGACAATGAGTGGAATCGGGTAATTCTCTTTTACAGTCACCTTGTTTAATATCCGGTAATCAGCGCACATCCTAAGATCCCGTCTTTTTTCTTACTAACACGATCGGTGATGCGTATCGTGATTCACTTGCTTTGATGTATCCTTTCGCTAAATACTCGTCAATTAAATTTTGTAATTCATCTTTTTATGCATAAGACAACCGACGTGGAGGACAGTGAAAACACTTTGAATTTTCTAGTGAAAGTTTCATTTTGCGTTTGACCAATGGTTCATTAGGACGCGCAGCCTGTACATACAGTTTTGTGAACGTATCCACAAGTCTTTTGTACATACCTTTAAATTAAGTTTACAATCACTATCATTATTATAATCAATGAGCATTAATAATTTCATCCACATCAGATCTATCATTTGTGCTACCGTAAAATTGTATGTCGTCTTTTTTATCGCTTGCTTCATTAACTTCTATTTTACACCTATATGTCCCATCGGTTTTTGTTTACACTCATTGGATCTATCATTTTCTCTTTTACACTCTTTTGCTTTATCAACCTCTGGTGTACACTCACTTTGTAGATAGCTCAATTTCGGTTCATCCCTAAAGTTTACTGCTCATATTCCTACTTACAACACTATTACTGCTCCCACCTTTCTCTAATTCTTCCACCTTGTCTTTAGAAATTAGGACTAAGTTACTTGCCTTGAAAAAGTCTCTACCTAAGACTATATCAATATTATATCAATTCCTTTTATTTCGAAATAAACTTTACACAAAACTTTTCCGAAAATTTTTAGCATACTTTTATTTAATCCGAAATAAGAAACAGAAGATTCACGAATTGCAATAATATTTGGTAGTAAGGATCGTTGGACAAAACTAATCGGGCTTTCGGAGTCTAATAGGCATTCTAGTTCTATTAAACTAGTGTTGGTAGAACGTTAAGAAAATTTTAAATGTCTTACGTATTGGTTTTCTTCACCTGCGTGGATCACTGTCTCTTCGGACAAGCTGCGACCTTGTGTTCCTTGCTTCCGCAGCTATAGCAAGCACCTCTCTCCCGCTTTGGTTTTTTGCACTCCGTAGCCATATGTCCTATTGAGTTGCAATTGTAGCACCAACTTCAGCCAAACGCCTGCAAGAGTTGTGCTTTGTTGCTATAACACTGGATGTACGCTTGAGTCCGTAGGTGCTCGTCTGGAATTTCTTCTATTACGTGATCGTTTACTTCGCTTTCTTCGACGTTGAGTCCAAAAGCCGATGCTATTTTATCATTGTAGTATGTATAAAAGTCCTCTCCCGCTTGGTATTTGCGGGTCTCGAACTTCTTATGGAGTAGCAATTTATTCCGCTGAGGTAAGAACAAGCTTCGCATCTCACTGATTAACACCTCAACATGTTCAACTAATAGGGCTGGTTTCTCCAACTCAACTTAACTTAGTTTAGCCAATTTTTTAGACTTAGTCAAGAATAAGCTGTGTAAAACTTACTTAAGTCCAAAAAATGGCTAAACTAAGTTGAGTTGGAGCATCCAGCCCATAATGTTGGCTTTAAATGTAACCAGGCTTACGCCTTACCTCTCAGCCTACGCTGCCAACGCTATTGAACTGTTGGATCCATGTATTGATGTTAGTGCCGCCATCGTATTCTGGAAGCATGTCTTTTATTATGTCGAAAGGTAGTATGCCTACGTCGCAAATACGTTCGCCGCCACTGTTAGCCGTACTTCCAACACCTGTCTAGTTGCCGCTATCTACGTTATTTGCTGAGTTGACAAGTGTGCTGCTCTCTGCGGTATTCACTTACCATCGTTCGCTGCAATGTCGCTGTTTGCTACGCTGTAGCCGTCTGCATTGCTAGCATTATGGGTATTCTCCAAATCTTGCAAAGCCATTGCACGCTGTAGCCGTCTGCATTGCTAGCATTAGGGGTATTCTCCAAATCTTGCAAAGCCATTGCAGGTAGACGGATTGCATGGATTGCATAACTTACAAACTCACAACAACAAAATACATGGGAAACAACATTTCCTATCGCTGCANCCCATTGCACGCTGTAGCCGTCTGCATTGCTAGCATTAGGGGTATTCTCCAAATCTTGCAAAGCCATTGCACGTAGACGGATTGCATGGATTGCATAACTTGCAAACTCACAACAACAAAATACATGGGAAACAACATTTCCTATCGCTGCAAAATATGCAACGTCGAAACCCATGTATATATTTTGCTAAATATCATAGCAAGATAAATGCGGCCCTGCGGTAGTTGTTTTGTTGTTGGAATCGCTACATAATTCTCTCGTTCCTCTCATCTCGCTCACTTCTTTTTTTTGCTGTCTCTTGTTATTGTATTTGATATATAATTTCGCTGCTTGCTTGCAATGGGCTCTCGTGCTCTTCGAAATTTGGAATAGTATTTTTGCATTTCATGCAATCCGTGCATCGTGCAAGACTTCGAGAATACCCCTATTGTTTTCTGGCCTATCGCCTGCTTCGTTGCAGGCCCGTTCATTACTGCTGCTCGTTGCGTCGCTATTTTCATGGCTTTTTTTTGTTGGTATCGCCGCCGTTATTTGGGGTGATGCTGTTGTTTGCAGTTATGCCGCTATTTGCGCGATTGGAGTGCAATTGCAATATTTTTTGCTTAAGCTGTCAAAACTCTTCAATCAGCGATTCGTTTTGCGCCTTCAAATCAAGATGGTCTTCTGGTAGCTCTGGCTCCTCAAGGCACACCTGCTCAATTTCGTCGTCACCATCACCTGGGCAATCGCCACGAGTACTTGCCGGAACCTCGCTAAGTTTCAACGCAAGGCTGCTTTTGTTGCCATGAGTTGGCAAACCTAATTGTTTCAGCTACTCGCGCAGTTGTTTAGATGTGTATTGATTTCCATTAATGCTCCCCATGTTGACAAAAATATGTAGGCGTTGTCAAAAACAAACACCGAATTTGCGTTGGCGTGCAAAAAACTGTTGTTACTCAAGGGTAGGTCTGATCCGCTTCTGAAAATCTGTGGCAGATAATGCACAAGCAGATGTCTTCGTGGTTGCTTTTCGAATTAATATTTTCTTTTATTCTTCACTTTCTCTTTACATTGCGTCCGCTTATGTCTATAACAGAGTTGCATATCTAAGTTACGATATAAGCTACGATATAGTATAATGCGGTTTATACACTAAGTTGAGTGGTTACGTCATTATGGATATAATGCTACACGAGTAATAGACAAACAGCTGGGATTAAGTATTAATGTATTTAAATGTTAAGTGTCAGTTTAAGAATGCGATGTCCATAAAATAATAAATGTGATATGTTAGGGTATGTTTGGGAAAAAAATGTTTTTTGTATACATGTTTGTTAATTATGTTTTCTTGTAAAAATAAATAGACTCACCCTGAAGAAGACTCAATAATGTGTCGAAACGGGTAGTAGGCAGAAAAGAAAAGCCAACGTGTTTGCTTTAAATTCAACGGCCATACAATACAACACAAACAATTTTATATGCATTGCCTCAACTAAAAAACTAGAAAAATTCATTTTGTTATCTGGTGCCCAAAGACGGGGGCCTGCGCGATTTTTGTAAATAAGTAGTATCCAAAAATCCTTATAAAAGAAGAATAGATGCTGTGAATTAAAAAAAAAATCGTAGCAGAAAAATCCATCAACAATCAACTGCCGACAACGGAGGAGATGATTGCCAAGGATGCTATCAGCGACGTAATACTATTAAGATATTTATTTAGAAATTGAAGCGTAAATAACCAAAGGTGCAAAAAATACATAAATTTTTTTTGGTAAATCCTTCAGCATTTAGTGAGTGCGAGTGAACATTCCGTTTATTTTCGTTATTTNTGTCCGCTTATGTCTATAACAGAGTTGCATATCTAAGTTACGATATAAGCTACGATATAGTATAATGCAGTTTATACACTAAGTTGAGTGGTTACGTCATTATGGATATAATGCTACACGAGTAATAGACAAACAGCTGGGATTAAGTATTAATGTATTTAAATGTTAAGTGTCAGTTTAAGAATGCGATGTCCATAAAATAATAAATGTGATATGTTAGGGTATGTTTGGGAAAAAAATGTTTTTTGTATACATGTTTGTTAATTATGTTTTCTTGTAAAAATAAATAGACTCACCCTGAAGAAGACTCAATAATGTGTCGAAACGGGTAGTAGGCAGAAAAGAAAAGCCAACGTGTTTGCTTTAAATTCAACGGCCATACAATACAACACAAACAATTTTATATGCATTGCCTCAACTAAAAAACTAGAAAAATTCATTTTGTTATCTGGTGCCCAAAGACGGGGGCCTGCGCGATTTTTGTAAATAAGTAGTATCCAAAAATCCTTATAAAAGAAGAATAGATGCTGTGAATTAAAAAAAAAATCGTAGCAGAAAAATCCATCAACAATCAACTGCCGACAACGGAGGAGATGATTGCCAAGGATGCTATCAGCGACGTAATACTATTAAGATATTTATTTAGAAATTGAAGCGTAAATAACCAAAGGTGCAAAAAATACATAAATTTTGTTTGGTAAATCCTTCAGCATTTAGTGAGTGCGAGTGAACATTCCGTTTATTTTCGTTATTTTGGTGCTATTGATCTTGTTGTCTTCTGGCTAGGACAATGGCAATGAGCAGCGATCAGGCAGTGCAAATCGTGCTTTGCGAGTCTGAAGAGCAAATTAGTGCTTTGACAGCTGCTATAGGAAAGTTCACTCCACCTAGTGTGAAGGTATATCACCCTGTGTCTATTGACACCAATATTGATTCGGGGAATGCTTCCCTGAATTTAATTAAATCTTTTCCAGAATTTAAGGGAGATGCAATAACATATCCGGCCTGACGCTCTGCCGCCCATTTCGCGATTAACTACTACAGGGAAGGGTCGGAAAATATTATGTGGCAATGGGGATATTGAGGAATAAAATAACGGATCCACCAATGCCACCTTGTCCGCCTTTAACACAGTACTGAATTTTAGGGTGATTATTAATAGATTATATCAAGCATATGCCGATAAGAGATCAATACATACATTAGAAGCAGAACTTAGTATTCTGCGACAGGGAAATTCGACGCTTGTCGAATACTATAACTCCGTGGATAGGCAACTAACATACTTAATAAACAAATAATGACTCATAATGATAATGAGTCATTAATTACATCTCTGAACGAACGCGCAAGAGATAACGCTTTACGCGTATTTATTTCTGGCCTTCGCCGCCCCTTATGCGATATTATGTCCACATCTAAACCGCCTGATCTGGCCACTGCTTTGGCAATTGCACAGGAATTGGAAACAACACACAAGAGATACGAATTTGCTAACACATTCGCTGCAGGAAATTTAGCTTACTCGAATCAGNAAACAAATAATGACTCATAATGATAATGAGTCATTAATTACATCTCTGAACGAACGCGCAAGAGATAACGCTTTACGCGTATTTATATCTGGCCTTCGCCGCCCCTTATGCGATATTATGTCCACATCTAAACCGCCTGATCTGGCCACTGCTTTGGCAATTGCACAGGAATTGGAAACAACACACAAGAGATACGAATTTGCTAACACATTCGCTGCAGGAAATTTAGCTTACTCGAATCAGCGCCCTAATCTCGATTATAATCGTAGTAATGTTCAAAACTCACATGTCCCAAATAATAATAGAAATCGTAGCACTCCAACACCCATGGCGTTGATCCTACAAGCTCTAAGCTCAGGCAATCCACCGCTCATAAAAAGAGCAATTCAGATACCCAAAAACCCGAAAGACAGATGGCAGAAAAAAGACCTAGAGAGCTAACAAGTTCTCAAAGATCCCAGCTACCAAAGATTCAGCGGGTTAATCATTTAGCGAAGACAAGGGAATTGGAAGAAGACACAGATGCTGAGTATTTGGCAAGTTGTTGAGAAGAGCCATGCTCGAACGATAGAATCAATTTTTATACCCGAGCGCACTTGTGCACAAGGGTATTATAACTTTGTTCACATAACGTTGTTTGTAACAGGCAAAACGAATCGAGATAGATATAGACAAATGTATACATAAATGATCAGAATGAAAATTGAAATTGATTAAGCGGTGACTGTCTGCCCGTCCGTCCGTCCGTCTGTGCACACAATAACTCGAGTAAAAATTTAGATATCTTAACGAAACTTTGTACGTGCACTTATTTCGGGCGTAGGACGGATGGTATTGAAAATGGGCAAAATCGGACAATAACCACGCCTACCTCCCATATAACGGTAGTTTTCAGAAATACGAAAACTGCGATATTTTAGTAACTACTGAAGATTATTCACTAAAAATTGATATTTACAATCATTTTTAGACGAAAAATAGGAATATTATAAATTTTTGGAAAATGGGCGTAGCCACGCGCACTGTGTATATCTTGGTATCCACTGCACCAATTTCTTCCAAACTTGGCACAGTTGTTAGCCTTGCTAAAACATACCAAAATGCTGAAAATTTTTAAAATCGGATAATAACAATAACGCCCACATCCCATATAACGCTAATTTGGAGAGATACGAAATCTTCGATAAATCAATAAATATTAAAGCTAATTTATTCAAAATTGATGCCTGCAACAATCCTTTACCAAGAAATACGTTTATGATAAAATTTTGGAAAATGGGCGTGGCACCGCCCACTTATGATCATATATATGTATCTCGGTAACCGTTCTACCTATTTGTATCAAACTCCGATGATTATTGTGCTTGTCACATAAAAGCAAACGATTGAAAATTATTGAAATCGGACTAAAATTGAGGCCGATTTTTATATAACGGTAAATTTCAGAAATGCTTGAAACTTCAATATTTCGAAATTTAAGGACGCTAATTTACTCAAAATTGATACACCCCGGCTTACCATGTAGCGGGAGCTTTCGGAAAGGTGAAAATCATATACTTACCGCCCAATTCTGGGTTTTCTTGATAAATTTTTTGTAAAGAAATTTTATCAAGATTTTTATCAAGTAAAAGCTTCCTTCGCATTCTGTGTCAATATTTATAAAACAAAAAGCTCTACGATTTCCACATTAGTGGAACTGATTTCCACATGAGTGGAACTGATTTCATTGTCACATATGAAAAATATGAATTTAAAAGCAAAACAGCTTTTGACTGCCGTAGCCGAGTAGGTAGAGATGTCGGCTATAATTCCGTGTGTAGTAGGTTCAAATGCCGGCACATGGAGTATTTAATTGTTAGAAACAAATTTATTAATATACAAAATTTATACATTTCACATGAAATTTCAATTTGTCAATAGCATTTTCAATCTTGATAATTTATCAAGAAAAGAGCTTTTGATTTCTGTTCTAGAATACCAATTCTCCATAAATAATAAAAAATTGACAAATTATAAAGATTTTCAATTTATCAAGTGCACAGAATCGGGCTGTAAGTACCTGCGCCGGGTATTTAATGTTCGGCTCCGCCCGAGCTTAGACTTTTTTACTTGTTTAAGCTAACTTCGGTCTTGCCCTTTACTATCAGAAAGCATAAAATGGGCAGGATCTCAGATTTTTGATAGATACCGAAACATCCAAAAATTACATCATTGATAAGTTACAATTAAAAGGAATCGAAAATATTAAAAATCATTTGAAAATAAAATCGGTCAATGGTGAGAGCACAATAACAAATACGGGGTACACATATTATCAAACACTACACCGTTTTACCTTCCTTCCGGTCAAAAATTATTTGACGGTATTATTGGGTATGATTTTTTAAAGGCTATACAGGCCCAGATCGATACAAAAGCCGAAGTTCGGAATTATAAATGCGGGGAGGAAAAATGACATTACATATCCTGTTCCGCAGTGAACACACTACTGTTCGATCAAGATTCTGTCCCAACTGTCAAATGTCAATTTAAGGAGTTGATATCGACAAAACGTGCAAGTTTTCGCGGAACCAAATAGGGCACTTCCATATAATACTACCGTGAAGGCTACCATTTGTACAACCACGAAAGAACCTATATATTCCAATGGTTATCCTTACCCTATTTCAGCTGCGAAATTCATAAATAAAGAAATCACAACTTTACTAAAGGATGGAATAATTAGAAAATCTACTTCTGCATATAATTCACCCGTTCATGTGGCTAATAAAAAAAGGGTGGACGAAGACGGAAATAAGAAATTACGTATGGTAATTGACTACAGAAAATTTAATGAAAAAACGGCACCCGATCGTTATCCTATTCCAGAACCATCCGTCAGTTTAGCCATCTTAGAAAAACAAAATATTTCACAACCTTAGACCTCAAGTCAGGTTTGCACGATAATTCTACAGAAGTGGCTAATGAACTGCGTGATAAAATTGGCTTAAGAAGCATATTAAAATACTGTCAAAAATGTTTAATCACCCTAATCGAAGAACTTTAGAAACGATTACCTTGTCAATTAAATGCTTTTAAAAAAGCTTTGATTTCGTCACCAGAAAAGTGTGTGAATAACAAGAGGGCGAATTTCAGGGGCCTGGAAATTCACTATTTGACTTTGAAGGAAAGAAAAGCAGCGGAAACTGAATATTTATCTCTTTTAACTTTCCCATGGAATAACTTTTCTCAGAACCATTCAATCCGACTGTGAAGAATTTTGGATAATTGCTTACGGAGTGAAAACCGCAATACGCAATAAAATGTTTGGAAATATAAGTAAATTCATATTATTATTCTTACCGCAGTCACAAGCTTTGTTGAGCGCGTTTTTTTCCGTAACGAATTCAACAAAAACTAAGATTCGAAATAGGATGAGGTTGGAAAGCCTTATTTCAATAGTTCGAATAAAGTGTTATATGAAGGCTAATAGTTTCTGCTGCAAAACGTTTCCAATGTCAAATAGTATGTTATCAAGGTTGAATAGCTCAATATATGACAAAAACAGAAATGTAAATCATTCAGATTGTGGAAGTAGCTAATATCGCCTTATTATAGGCTTTTATTAATTTTTTAGCGCCGAGCTCTTAAAAGCGGATTGTGCGATTAATCAAATGGTGAAATGGTAACACTGCAACGTTGTTGACGTGTTTGTAATCGCTCTGCGGAAAATTAAAAAAAAACAGCCGAATTGTTGGGATTTTTACCAGCGTTAGAGCCAGTGACTTAAATAGCGAAGTGCTAATAAACTGTGCTATTTGCAAGCACAAAAATTTGTTTCATTTTGATTAAACAAACAAATAAATATAGCTAGAGACATAAAAGTGCAGTGAGGTGACAAAAACAATAAGGCGCGAAAATGGATAAATGCCATAAGTGCAAGAATCCAATTCGCGGTGACAGCGGAATCCGCTGTGATGGTGTGTGTGGTAAAGTGTGGCACTGGGCAAAAAAATGCTCTGAATTGGATGAGTACAGTGCGAATGTACTCAAAGAAAACAACTTTGTGCGCTTTATGTGTAACCAATGTCACACATACATGCATAACATCGATGAGGTGCTCCGAAATATGAACTTAACAATAGAGAAAAATAGTCAAAAGATCCAAGAGTGTAATGATGACTTCCAGGAGTCGCANTTTTATAGCACAATCATTTCACGTCTACATGGACTACATCATAATTTTCTCTCCGGATGAGCACTCTCACCTTGAAGATATTGAGGACATTTTCAATAGTCTTTTTCAATGCAGGAATGAGAATATCGTGTGAAAAAACTAAATTTTGTAAAACTGAGGTGATATTTTTAACATTTGTTGTGTCCCAGTCAGGTATAAACATGACCTGATAAAGTGCACGATATACTTAACTATCATCCACCGACCACTCTTCGAGCTTTGCGTTCATTCCTGGGGCTATCTGGCACGTCCGTAAACCTAGCTGTTCCATTGGTTTCCGAATTCGTAAAATTTTGGTTTTAAATTTTCCCTAATTTTGGTTTTAAATTTTTCCTAAATTTTGGTTTTAATTTTCCAAATATGTGCTGGAATTAGGTGTTCTTTAACGCCACTAATACTAATTCGCACAAATATGTTTTTCAACTAGCTTAGCGCTGCACAATGGTTCGGATAGCAGATCTAGCTGGAAGAAAGTCAAAATTGTATTTGTTTTTAAAATACTTAATGGTACTTGGAATACATTCCTGACAATACATTCAAATATAAATTGCATTTATTAGAGCAATAACCATAATGGAAACAAAAAAAGGTAAGTCGACGCCGCACACTGGTCCCAATTCAAGAACTTATGGAATTAGGGTCACAATTCAGGCAAAAAGGGTATTTGCAAACAAAAGCATTTGTTCGCTTTTCAAGGAAATTATGAAACCAAGGCTCGATTGGTAAATGTTTTTTTATTCTGTGTAACTACATATTTGAAGGCCATAGAATATATTATACTTAGTGATGATACACCGACTTACATATAAACTACCTGTATTTTGATATGCATACATATGTGTCTGACGCAAGAAACTTAAGCGGTTAAAAGAATTTCAAAATCTCCACGAGAAATATTCGTATACAAAGTAAAACGAATCTCCACCGGATTAAGATCCAAAGATAGTCTAAACTTATAGTTTATTGTGTTATTAACTGTAATTAACCCTATAATGCCTTTAATTTTAATATTGCTGTTAAAATTTTTTTTAAGTGTCTGTATTTTTTAGGGTCACAGACTTATATAACAGAGAAATTGTGGACAGTAATACCCTCTACAATGTGCCATAAGCCGCATTTCGGATCCGTGGTAAGTGCGCTTTAAAATTCTAAAAATTCTTCCATATAACAAAAAAATAATATTTTTTTTCTTAAAAAGTAGGCCATATTTTACAAAATTGCTAATAATAAAAGTTATTTATAATTGCGTAAGCTGTTCACAGAAAAAAATCAGATCGATTCGTTGAATTTTGACCCTAATTCCATAATTTCTTGATTTGGGACCAGTGTGCGAGGCCTATTTCAGAACTCTATTTTAAAAACTTAAATTTAACTTAAAAGATTGCTAATTGCACTCACAAATCTTTGAATAATTGCAATTTTACGTAAACCTAGCTGAACCATCTTTAAATTTTGGTTTTAAGTTTTCCAAACATATGCTGGAATTAGGTGTCTTTTAGGTGTTCTTCAACGCCACCAAAACTAATTTAGTAGCTCCATGGGTGTCCGAGAAATTATCAAAAATGTGTTTTTCAACTAGCTTAGTGCTGTTAACTTAGCTGAACAATCTTTAAATTTTTGTTTTAAATTTCCGAAATACATATATGCAGGAATTAGATGTCTTTTAGGTGTTCTTTAAAGCCACCGAAACTAATTAATGGGCTCCATTGGTTTCCGAGAAATTGGCAAAAATGTGTTGGTCAGCTAGGTTTACGTAAACCTGGAACTGGAGATATATGAAATCAATCGCATACTCATGACGATAAATTCGCACTATTTGAAAAGGGGGCGTGACACCTCCCATACAAACCGAATTTTTCATAAGTATCTCTGGAAGTGCTCATGGCAGAGTACTGAAACTTTATACGGGTGTGGCAGCTCCCATACAAGTAGAATCTTTCGTATTGATATATGAAATTAATCGCATAGGCATGGAGAAAATATGGAGCTATTGGAAAAGGGGGCGTGGCACCTACCATACAAGCCGAATTTCATACTGCATATCTCTGGAAGAGTTCATGGTACAGTACTGGAACACTTCGTATGGAGGTACATATATAAAATTAATCCCATGCTCATTGAGAAAAATGTGCTCTTTAAAAAGGGGGCGTTGAAAAGTACAAACGTACTGACTTTTACTGTGTATATAATTTTTCTGTAGCTATATTTGTGAGTGAAATCCTAAATGGCTGGAGGGATTTTAACAAAGTTTTGTGTGTTGTTGTGTGGGTCTCTGGATAATTTAGTTTCACAATTTAATCCGCCAGTTGGCGCTGGAGTTGAGTTATTACTAAAAATCTTTCTATGATCCGATTTGGCGAATATTCAAAACATGTATTGGAATCGGTAAAGACAGTCTAATTGCAAAAAAGAGCTGCCAGGTGATGCTGAGGTCGAGTTATTACTAAAAATCGACAAGTGAGAAAAGGTGCCGTAAATGTCAGACTAAATCGACCTGTTGCACCATTGAGTATATCGAACTCCCGTGTGTTACGATTGGCCCACCAACTATAAAGTTTTTAGGGCACATTCACTATAGATCCGGATCATTGTTGCTACCAGGGAACTTCTCATAGACATAACACTTTCGTTCGGTTATTTAAGGCGGCAAACGACCATCAAACCATAGTCTTAGCCGATGAATGTGCCAGTACAAATTGTAAATGTGGATTGTTGGAGAAACTATAGGACCAAAATGTTTAAATTAAAAATCTAATTTTGGGCGGGACGAAGTTCGCCGGGTCTGCTAGTATATGTATATGCAGGAATTAGGTGTCTTTTAGGTGTTCTTCAACGCCAGCGAACTTAATTTAGAAGCTCCATTGGTTTAAATTAATTTCGCTGGCGTTGAAGAACACCTAAAAGACACCTAATTCCTGCATATATATATATATTTCGAAATTTTAAAACAAAAATTTAAAGAATGTTCAGCTAGGTTAACAGCGGTAAGCTAGATGAAAAATAAATTTTTGCGAATTTCTCGGAAGCCAATGTAGCTACTACATTAGTTTGTGTGGCGTTGAAGAACACCTAAAAGACACCTATTTCCTGCATATATGTATTTCGAAAAATTAAAACTAAAATTTAAAGATTGTTCAGCTGGGTTAACAGCACTAAGCTAGCTGAAAAACATATTTTTGCGAATTTCTCCGAAACCAATGGAGCTACTAAACTAGTTTGTGTGGCGTTGAAGAACACCTAAAAGACGCCTAATTCCAGCATATATTTGGAAAATTTAAAACCAAAATTTAAGGATTGGGCCAGCTAGGTTTACGGAAATTTAGCTGACCAACACATTTTTGCGAATTTCTCGGAAACCAATGGAGCTCCTAAATTAATTTAGCTGGCGTTGAAGTAGGTGTTCCTAATTCCTGCATATATATATGTATTTCTACAATTTAAAACAAAAATTTAATATTCTCATTTTCGTTGTTGGTGTTTCCGAACGAACAAAAAATTACACTGAAGATGGCACAACGCCGAATTTGACAAGGGATGACGGAAAATCGTTCCACATTACATCAAAAATTTAATAATTGTTCAGCTGGGTTAACATCGCTAAGATAGCTGAAACAACACATTTTTACGAATTTCTCGGAAAGCAATGGAGCTACTAAATTAGTTTGTGCGACGTTGAAGAACACCTAAAAGACATTTAATTCCTGCATATATGTATTTCGGAAATTTAAAACAAAAATTTAAAGATTGTTCAGCTAGGTTAACAGCGCTAAGCTAGCTGAAAAACACATTTTTCCGAATTTCCCGAAACCAATGGAGCTACTAAACTAGTTTGTGTGGCGTTGACGAACACCTAAAAGACACCTAATTCCAGCATATATTTGGAAAATTTAAAACCAAAATTTAGGGATGGGTAAGCTAAATTTACGTAAACCTAAAGATGCTCTATTTAATGAAGGGGGAAAAGGGGGGACGAGTTCGTGATTTTTTTACTTTGGCAATTTGTCGGATTTTCGAACTATTGAATAGGAATTGCTGTACTCGTTAGACTTTTTTTTTATAAGTCTAACTAATATAAAAATTACAAAATTTGTTCAATAAAAAAGGCAGTTTATAAAATAGGTATTATACCCATTCAACAAACAACTATATTATTAAAAAAATCGCAAAAAAAACTACACACCTCACGCCTCACTTTCAATCGCTTCAAACAAAAAAAATTATTTAATACGACGCACGATGGAAAACCCAACTTTGCGCTTCTGCTAAAGCTGCTGCGTTGCGTTAAAAGTCTAAATTTGTGTGTTACATTGTGGACTGGTTTATAAGGAGTATTAGAAAGGTAGATGTGATAAGATTTAAAGAATTTTGTTTTTCTATATTTGTCGTCGTAATAAGTCACTTTGTCCTTATGTGCAACGTCATAAAACCCCTTTTAAGAGATAGTTTTTTTCAATTGAGCAGTTTTTCATTGCAACCCTACGAATGTAATGGGCAAGTGGCAAGATTGCACTCAACCTTGTTAGAAATCGCTCGTTGCATCAAAATTCAGCAAAATATATATGAATCGCTCGATCTGATACTTTGAGCAACCGATCGCTATAACAACTCAATTCATTCCGTTATAAACGCAAAACCCAGTGACGTCTTTCATAACTATCCACCCGAAAAGTTTCAGAAAATTTAAGAAAATCTAATTTTAGCTCAGGAAAAGACCTTAAGGAGAGTTAATAAANTTCCACCCGAAAAGTTTCAGAAAAGTAAAGAAAATCTAATTTTAGCTCAGGAAAAGACCTTAAGGAGAGTTAATAAAAATAAAAATACAAAAACTTATGAACCCGGTGAGAAGGTTTATTTACGTAGGAATAAGCGATTAGGGAATAAGTTTGATAAAGTATTCTGAAAAAAGGAAATATAGCAGGATTTAGGAACAAGAATGCTAATAGACGGAAAGGAAATTCTTAAAAGTAACCTTAGATAAATTTTGGTTTTTTAGAGAATCCTCATAATTTTTCTAGGCAGAGCAAACCCGAAAGTTTTTGACTACTCATCAGACCATATCATTAGTATTCCTTTCGGAGATGTAACAATTTACGAAGAAGTTAACTATCTGGTTCATACAACAAATTTAAGCGAATACAAGGCCATAGTCGATCAAACAAAACAAATGATTCCAGAAATATCAGAAATTTTCACTAGCGGCGATGTTCTTGATCAGCAAGAAAATGAAATATTGAATATTTTAGAATTGTTAAAGGCTCCCCGACGGATAACTAGATCAGTATATTTTTTAGGATCTGCGCCAGATCGCGAAGTTTTTGAGCTACTACTTACAAAACAAAATTTTTTAAAAGGAAACAATATTAGGCAAATCAATAAAGATTCTGATTTGCAAGTCAAAATTAAGAAATAACAGACAGACTTAATGAAATGATTAAATGCAATAGTATTTCTAAATCAACCGCAGCACAACTTTTTCAATATTTGTCAAGCTGAAATAATCTTATAATAAACCATTTATATAGCATCGCACTCTCTATTGTTCTGGCTAAAAATAACTTAATAAACCCACTACTATCAGATAACATAAAAATAAAACATTTTACTGAATTTGAAAATGTACCAATTAGCATACGTGATCTTTTACTAGTATTTAAGATTAAAGTTTTGCAAAATGTTGATGTTATTCATTACGTTATTAAAATACCAAGAGTTAAGTTAATTTGTCAGTTTTTAAATCTATTCAGTAAGTCATAATAACAAAATTGCTAAATTAGAAGTCAACCAAGCCGCCAAGTGCAAAAACCATTTCCTGCCTTTGAACGATTGTACCGACATTCCAGCCTTAGGTGTGTGCAAACCTACAACTGCAAAGTGCCTTAGCCAAATTCTTAACAACGATAGCGCTAACTGTCACAGAACTGAAGGAAGGAGTTTTAATTCTCAACGATGTCCCACCTACAACTTCAATCGATCAAAAGGAAATTATTCTAAAAGGCACCCATCTAATTATGTTCGAACACACAAACCAAATAAATACCACGAAATATAAAATAGGTTCTGAAGTGATCCATATGGAGCCTCATCCACCAAAAACTTTATCAGTGAACTTCTTAGACCACCACAAGAAGTTTTCTTTGCCATATTTGCACAGAGTTCACTTCCAAAATACTGCCCCATTCTTTTATTGATTATCGTAACTGGTCTAATAATTTGCATCATCAAGATAATAAAGAGACGCAGCAAACCAACAGGTCGAGACCAAACCGATATTGTTATCAATTAATTGATAGCATGGGCGTCGCCAGGATCGAATTTAAGGGGGGCCCGACATATAAAAAAATCCCAAAATTTTCATCTTTACACATTCATGTTTCTGACATGCGGGGAACGATATGTACTTGCCGATTTGTTTTACAAAAATTATTTAAAAAGCAGACGTCTTGGTTTCCCAGCAAACCGGTTAATCGTTTCTGCAATTATTTCACATTGATTCTCTAAAGCAAATTTTTGACGTATTCTTCAAATGCATAAACCTAAAGGTAAATTTTATAGGAAATTAAACCAACAATTTATTAAAACTAGTAGTAACCCCCGAAATACGGGTGAGTACTTAGCTCTAAATTTATTTAAAGATCTTCGTGAAAGACAACAATTAATCTTGTATTGCTAGACACCTGATAACCCAGGATAATTTTTAAGTTCTTAAAAGACATTACTCTACTCTAAGCTTCGTGCAGTGGGCCATGAGAAAACCGTCATCGTTAAGGTATAGTCCAACCTTTCGCATATCACACTTTTAAACTAAAGCTTTCTTAACCCTAGAAGCCTAATCTATTTGGGAGTAACGTAAAGCCTTAATATATGCCGTAGAGGCTTATGTACTTAAAAGATAACCTGTGAGCTAAAATATACTTAGTCCTGTCTTATTTTTTTTAAAGAATATTGAAGTTGTGAGTTTGACTAATAATAAAACATAGTTTTATTAATAAAAACTATAACCACGTTTATTTAAAATAACAAAATAAAAAGTAAATTTTGTGTCAAAATAAAAAAGGACCCATTCCGTATACGCCTCGCAGACGTAGATTATACTTTTAGCGTTAACCCTTTGAGTACAAAAATTCAACCACTGGTTCTAAAAAATTTTAAATATGTATACCGNTAACAAAATAAAAAGTAAATTTTGTGTCAAAATAAAAAAGGACCCATTCCGTATACGCCTCGCAGACGTAGATTATACTTTTAGCGTTAACCCTTTGAGTACAAAAATTCAACCACTGGTTCTAAAAAATTTTAAATATGTATACCGGCTAATTTTGGATCGTACATTTTAAAAATCACATACAAAAATGTGTAAAGCTTTGAGGTTTGCAGTCATTCAGGGTCCTTTTTAATGGTCAGTGATATCCTAGGTGTTTAAAAAAGAAAGGGATCTCAGCTATTTTTATTTTTTGCTTTCGTGAAATATATTTCAAAACTATGAATAATACCTAATAACTTTTCCGAATCTCAATTCCACGGAAATATGGTTAATATTTTTCAATTTTTCAACTGCTGCTTGCACTTTAGTTTGATAGCTCAATTCTGTGGCTGCTACAGATCGGCCTAAGTCGTATGACTGAGCAATTATATACTAAAGGCCTGAACTGCAGAACATAGCGGCATGTAACACATCATGCAAGTGCCAGTTTATATCATGTCGCTTATACATGTTTGAAAGTGATATATGAAGACATTGCCGAATAAATTCAAATCAAATCATGCATCAAATTTATGCATGTCAACAAAAGGAACACATGCGACATATTCAGCATTATTATTTACATTGTATATACGGGAAGAGATTTTCCGAATTTTGCAAGCTCCTACTATAGTAAAATTTATTAAACAATTATCTAATTAAAAACTATATACCAACGGTGGGCAAACTTGGCTCTTTGAGCCAAATGCGACTCTTTGCTTAGCAAAGTGCGGCTCTTTTTACTTTCTCCTTGCTTAGAACATTTTTGCTCTTTTTACTTTTTAAAATACATATTTCATACATATTACACATATACATACATATTTTACATACATACATATTATACATATAAATACATATTTTAGCCCACAGCAATTTGCCAACAAGAAAACAGCTGATCAAGAAGAGCTGGTTGGAATTTACGCAAATCCCTAAATTGAATTTGATGGTTTGGAAGTTGAAATAGTACAATGCGACTCAGGATTTTTTTTCTTACGTCTTCAATTTTATACTTTTTACAGGTCTATTCTGCGCTGGTAACATAAATTTTATAACCGGTAATTAAATTGTCTGTCAATTTTTAAACCTTTTTCGCATTCTGTGCTCTCTTGTAACCGGTAAATTTGGTTACCATCTCATAAGCTGGTAACAAAATATTGCCCCGTGAAATATGCAATACAGGAATTTCCACAAATCTTCATAGCTGAGTTGCTGAATATTTTCACTGCATTACCAACGTACCTAGAATCGCGGTGACAAGTGGTAACATTTTTTGGTAATAAAATTTTCCGGTCACAAAATCTTCGGTAACGTGCAGAATAGACCTGTTAATGTAAACAAAATTTCTATCAGCTGTTCGTCTAACTTGCAAGTTTCTGCAAATTTTCTGTTCGCGTACTATTTTGGATATTTTTCTCTTGTGAGAGAACAGATGATATT
>NW_016157775.1:55629-144630 GCF_001687245.7 Rhagoletis zephyria | reverse complement strand
AAGTACAGAGCCGCAACAAGGTCCTCAAGTCGCTAGCCGGCAGTACTTGGGGCAAAGACAAAGAAACGTTGCTGGCAACATACAAGGCAATAGGCCGGCCGGTTTTGAACTACGCAGCGCCAGTGTGGTCGCTGGGGACTAGTAGGACGCAGTGGACGAAGCTACAGACTGCACAGAACACCGCACTCAGGACAGCGACAGGATGCCTTCTGATGTCGCCCGAACACCACCTTCACGGCGAGGCGCAAATGCTCCCCGTAAAGGAGCACAATGTAATGCTCTGCAAGGAGTTCCTGATCGGGAGCCACAGAAGTGGCCACCCAAACAGACAGCTGCTTGCAGAGGAGCCCTCGCCTAGGCACGTCAGGAGGCATCTATATGAACTGACGGACGAGGTCCAGAGGTTTATCAAGCAACCTTTGGACCCGACAGCTTACCGACAGGCCCTGAACGGCATTCACAGGGACTCAGTCTCGAGTTATGTAGACTCTAGACCTGTGAATGCCGTTCTAGGCATACCACCCCCGGACATAGACCAGACGGAGCTTCATCTGCCTCGGGAGACTCGCACAACACTTGCACAACTTCGCTCCGGCTACTGCAGCAGGTTAAACTCCTACCTGAGTAGATTGAATGAGGATGTGCCGAATGAGTGTCCGGCATGCGGAGAGACCCCACATGACTCGAAACATCTCTTCGCATGCCCGGAAAACCCGACAACCCTAACGGCCTTGTCCCTGTGGACAAACCCCACAGAAGCTGCACGCTTCCTAGGGTTGCCGTTAGTGGAACTTGACGACAACGACTGAGATACCAACCGTCCTGGGCGGGGTTGTTGTAGCCGCTACAACAACAACAACAACCAAATATCTAGGTCTCATACTAGACAGGAAACTAAACTGGAGGCCCAATGTTGCAGATAGAGTGCGCAAAGCAACAGTAGCACTATACTCTTTCCGCAGGTTAATAGGAAAAAGATGGGGGATGGAACCCAAAATAATACACTGGCTATACACAGCGGTAGTTAGGTCAATTCTCTATCACGGCATAGTGGTATGGTGGGACACCCTTGGGAAAGGGGTAAACTTTAAAAAGATGGATAACAATCTTTCTTGCGGTAGATCTAAAAGCCAAACAAGTCGCAACCGTAGCGGCAATTCGTATAAATATTCTAAATAAGTGGTCAAGCACTACAGCGTTTACAACCCTCCTATCCTCAAGGCAAGAGTGGAAATGAGACGTTCTAAGGAGTGGCAAGTCCTTCCATGTATACACACATTACTCTAAGATAGAGGGAAGGGTAGGTGGAGGTGTATACTCCGCACACCAGGGAATCTCCATTAGGCTTCATCTTCCGGACCACTGCAGCGTCTTTCAGTCGGAACTGATGGCAATCGACCGAGCCACAAAACTGGCAAAGTGTGATATGATATCCCAAGCTGATATCCACATCTTCACTGACAGCCAAGCGGCAATCAACATGGTAGCCATGAAATGCCGCACATCTCTTAACGCCCAAAGGTGATATGGGATCCAGGACACTGTGACATTGAAGGGAACTGAAAGGCCCATGAACTTGGCGCGACTTGGCGCCAAACTTCCTATTGAGGATATAAACGATGAAATAGGAATACTATAACAAACTTGCAAGCTACTTATCTTCGAGAGGCTCACTAAGGCAGCGAACGACAGATGGCACAACGAAATCACCTGCAAAACAGTCAGGAAACTTTTCGCTCAGCGCTAAACGCACTGGGCTACTACTGACCTTAAATAAGCAGAATATCAGTTTGTTAGTATCTGTTATAACAGGACACTGCCTACTTAGCAGGCATACCTATCAACTACATGACTTCTGTAGAAGTTGTCAAGATGAAGAAGAGGAAACGATTCTGAACCTGTTGTGCCAGTGCCAGTAGACAATTCTTCGATAACATGGAGGATCATAGATGCGTTGAAACCAAGGATCTCCTAAAATTTCTGCGAGGTTCAAAATGGTTTTAGGAGGGATTGGGAACTACTGAACCCTCATGCGGCATCACAATGGGCCCAGAGCCTAAGTGTTCCTTACAGACGACCGCGACAACCTAACCTAACTTTTAGCCCCTTTCGGATTTGACGTTTGTTTAAGTAATATCTTAGCATTATGAATAGTGCCACAATTGTCAGGACTGATAAGAGTCCAGTGAGGCCGACTGGCCATAATTCATTGTTTGTTATCAGTTTGTTAGTTTGGTGAGCATACGTTGGTCATATGTACTTGGTTATTATATTGTCTGTATTTGTGTACTTTCCCGCTTCATAACGCTTGATGGCTATCATAATTACACTTAAGATTGATTTTCACCACGTAATTTTTTAAATCTTTTATCACAGCATAACACATACGCGCGCAAGCACATGCACCCCTCGTTGTCGACGTAGTGATTTCCGGATTTTTTTTAGTCACTTCAGGTGAAAATTCGTTTCGGCCAGCATTTTCACTTTCATTTTTCTGCCTTTGCTATCAAGGCCTATTGTTCAATTATATCACATACACCAGAGGTGGGAAAACCAGTTTACGGGAGGAAGGGTATAAAAAGTTGCGGCTGCGATAATACTGACTTTGTGCACCATACAAAGAGCGTAAATTTTCCTCATATACACAATAAGCCATCGTTCGGACTTTGCTCCGATAGGAGTAGATTTGTTATGTTTTGTCGAAATAATTTGAAACGTAGTGCTCTTCTCCGCTCAACTGAAAATCTCCTCCGTTTTGTTGCATCAACAAATTTACTCTTCAAATAGAAAGGCGGTGGTGTTTTTAATAGCAAATTAAAAGTTATATTTTGCCTTTTTATCGACACGATTGTTACATTGGTGAGCTACAGCACCTTTGCACATACACTTGAATTCGTGAATAGGCCCTCACAATCACCCGATTTGAACACGATCGAAAAAGATTGCTCTGTCTAAAGTTCTGTAATTGCGTCGTTGCCCACCGATATAACAATTGTCCCGGTAAAAAGAGAATGAAATAACTTTCTATTAATTTTAACCCAGGCATTTTAACTTTAATGGTAATTGCTCGCTGGATCAAGACGTTTTTACACGGGTCGATTTTCTAGTAGATTTTTGTCGTTCAACCAAAATCGACCCGTGTAAATAACATCTCAATCGTAAAATGTAAATGCTTTGGCTAGTCGATTTTCCAGTCTACAGAAATCGGCCCTTGTAAAAGCAGCTTTACAGGTCTATTCTGCACGTTACCAAAAACCGGAAAATTTTATTGCCAAAAAACGTTACCAGTTCTTGTCACCGCGATTCTAGTTACGTTGGTAATGCAGTTAAAATATTCAGCAATTCAGCTATGAAGAATTGTGAGATTCTAGCATTGCATATTTCACGGAGCAATACTTTGTTATCAGCGTATGAGATGGTAACAAAATCATTCCCACGACAGCCGGTTCTACGTACCGGAATGACTCGGGTTTCACCCGACCAAGGGCTGTTGTTTCGGCGATCTAACCCCGTTTAGGTCGGCGAAGTATCTTAGAAGTTGTCCGTCCATAGGGCTACATTCACTACGCATTCTCCTACTCAGGGCTGGCATCGAGTCAAACCCTGGGCCAGAAACATACACCTGCTGTGTATGCCGAAGACGATTACACCACAACTCCACCTCAGTCAAGTGTAATGCCTGCGAGGGGTGGAGTCACCTCAGGGTCTGCTCGGGACTACGGACACACAGACAGTGGACCACGTCGTACGTGGCCCCCTGTTGCTCAAACAGAGCAGCCTCCACGGCTAACCATAGTCCGCCCGAGCAGCCCCACACACTCACACAGCAGCCACACACAGTCACCACAACACAACAACATAATAACACCACAGACCATACCACAGCCACCACAGACCACATAACACACACAACCGCACCACCACCCACACGCCGCCGCCAACAACTCCTGGTTCCCCCTACAATCTGCACGGTATGTCAGACCAGGATATTCCGTAATGTGACATCAGTCAAGTGCAACACCTGCCTTGGCTGGTGCCACTTTAGGGCATGTTCAGGTCTGCGTACCACGCGAGATTGGACGGGGAATTTCGAGGGCCCGTGTTGCGCTGCTCGGTCGCAGACGTCAATTGCGACGCCCCCCACCACCACCACAGGGCGGCAATCACCTCAGCAGCACACACAGCCAACGGCGGCAAGAACATACACCTCACTCACACCCCACATCACGACACGTCTCCCGAACCACATGAAGCTCCTCCAATTCAACTGTAACGGGCTACAGAGCAAGATTGAGGAGATAACCGTCTTCATGTGTCGGCATGGTATATTAATAGCTGCGGTCCAAGAGACGAAGTTGCACAGCAATTCAACTTTGTTGAATTGCGCCGGGTACAACGTGCACCGTCGAGATCGCGAGCGAGATAATGGTGGTGGCTTAGCGTTCATCACGCACCACACCGTGCAGTATCGTCTTATCGAAGCAGACATCGACCGCAGGGATACCACCCTAGAATGTCAGGGCATCGCTATCCGGTCAGGCGATGTCGAGCTCGAAATATTTAACATATACATACCCCCTGTCACCTGCTGCCCGGCAGGATATCACCCTGATATAGGTGCGCTCCTCAGAGGTGAAAACCGTATGGTAGTAGGTGACTTTAATGCGCACCACGATCTTTGGCACTCAAGCCTGTCAAACGATCGTAGGGGAACAGACTTGGCTGAGCAGATAGACGATTCGACATTCTGCACAATGAACGACGACGCACCCACCAGGATTATGGGTAACTGCAGTAGCTCGCCAGACATCACAATAGTCAGCGCTGGTCTGATAAACAGCATAACGTGGCGACCTATGCTGACTCTAGCATCAGACCATCTACCCATAGTCATCTCGATTGATAAACCAACCGACTTTGCCTCCGCCAAACACCGGACCTATATCAACTTTTCTAAAGCTGATTGGAAAGGTTACGCGGAGTTTACCGAAAACACCTTCACAGCGCTCCCCACACCAACCGACGTCCATCTCGGTGAACGTAAGTTCCGCAGGGCTATCACTGCTGCTGCAGCTCGCTTCATACCGGCAGGATGTATATCGGACCCACGTCCAAACTTCCCTGCCGAAGCGGCTGTTCTAGCCGATGAGCGTGATAGCCTTCGTCAGGCCGATCCCGGAGATCCCCGTATCAGGGATCTCAACGCGGAGATTCGGCAACTTGTAAACGTACATAAGCGGAAGAAGTGGGAGGAGCATCTGAAGACTTGTAATTTCACCTCTGGTGTGAGCAAGCTTTGGTCAACCGTGAGGTCATTGTCTAATCCGACGAAGCACGACGACAGAGTCGAAATTTCCTTCGGCGACCATGCTTCGTCGGACCCGGAGCGATGCGCGAGCTATTTTAGCCGGCAGTTCATACTGCATCCTCCGGTGGACAAAGCCAAGCGTCGAGTGACCAGAAGGCTGCACAAACTGCCAACAACTTGTGCCCCCCTTGCTTTCACTTGCGGTGAAGTTCAGGTGGCCATCGGGAAGGCGAAAGCCTCCAAAGCCATGGGTCCCGACGGAATATGCATGCTGATGCTGAAAAATTTGGGTCCTGCGGGGGTAGCGTACCTAACGGAGGTCCTCAATTTGTCAATGGCCACTCTCATCATCCCAGACATCTGGAAGGTGGGGAGAGTGGTCCCACTGCTCAAACCGGGGAAACCTGCCAACAAAGGAGATTCGTATCGTCCGATTACACTCCTTTCCCCGGTAGCGAAGACACTCGAGGCCTTGCTACTCCCGTACTTCACAAACCACCTGACCCCAGCGAAGCATCAGCATGGTTTCCGTAAAGTGCACAGTACAACAACAGCACTTAACGCCATAAACACTCAGATAACTCGTGGCCTTAACCGTAACCGTCCCTGTGAGAGAACGATTCTAGTAGCGTTGGACTTGTCAAAGGCGTTTGACACCGTCTGCCATTCCACGCTACTAGAAGATATAGAGGCCTCCTCTCTCCCACAGAGGCTCAAACGGTGGTCGGCAAATTATCTGAGTGGTCGACATTCGTCGGTAATGTTTAGAGACAAAACGAGTAAGCAGCGAAAAATAAAACAGGGGGTTCCTCAGGGTGGTGTCCTTTCCCCGCTACTGTTTAACTTTTACATTTCAAAGCTCCCTCAACCACCAGAGGGAGTCTCGATTGTCTCTTATGCCGACGATTGCTCGATCATGGCGACTGGGAATGGAATTGATGACCTGTGTTCGAAAGTAAACGGCTATCTCTCCGAACTTTCTCGCTTCTTCACTGCAAAGTGTCTAGCCCTCTCCCCTACGAAATCCTCCGCGACCCTGTTCACAACCTGGACGAAGGAGGTCAGGCTACCGCTGGGGATTCACGTCGATGACACACCAATTCCGACGGTGAATAACCCCAAAATACTCGGAGTAACATTCGACAGCCTGCTCTCCTTCTCTGCGCACGCAACCGCTATTGTCAATAAAGTACAGAGCCGCAACAAGGTCCTCAAGTCGCTAGCCGGCAGTACTTGGGGCAAAGACAAAGAAACGTTGCTGGCAACATACAAGGCAATAGGCCGGCCGGTTTTGAACTACGCAGCGCCAGTGTGGTCGCCAGGGACTAGTAGGACGCAGTGGACGAAGCTACAGACTGTACAAAACACCGCACTCAGGACAGCGACGGGATGCCTCTTGATGTCGCCTGAACACCACCTGCACGGCGAGGCGCAAATGCTCCCTGTAAAGGAGCATAATATAATGCTCTGCAAGCAGTTCCTGATCGGGAGCCACAGAAGTGGCCACCCAAGCAGACAGCTGCTTGCAGAGGAGCCCTCGCCTAGGCACGTCAGGAGGCATCTATATGAACTAACGGACGAAGTCCAGAGGTTCATTAAGCAACCTCTGGACCCGACAGCTTACAGACAGGCCCTGAACGGCATTCACAGGGACTCAGTCTCGAGTTATGTAGACTCTAGACCTGTGAATGCCGTTCTAGGCACACCACCCCCGGACATAGACGAGACGGAGCTTCATCTGCCTCGGGAGACACGCACTACACTCGCACAACTTCGCTCCGGCTACTGCAGCAGGTTAAACTCCTACTTGAGTAGGTTGAATGAGGATGTGCCGAACGAATGTCCGTCATGCGGAGAGACCCCACATGACTCGAAACATCTCTCCGCATGCCCGGAAAACCCGACATCCCTAACGGCCTTGTCCCTATGGGCAAACCCCGCAGAAGCGCACGCTTCCTAGGGTTGCCGTTAGTGGAACTTGACGACAACGACTGAGATACCAACCGATCTGGGCGGGGTTGTTGTAGCCGCTACAACAACAACAACAACATGGTAACAAAATTTACCGCTTACAAGAGTACACAGAATTCGAAAAGGGTTTAAAATTTGACAGGAACATAATTTACCGGTTACAAAACTCTTAATACCAGCGCAGAATAGACCTGTTAGCCCCTTATTTAGTCCCACAATATAGTGATACGAGGAGAAATGAATTGTTGAAGATAAAAAATGCACATCTACTACGAAAACTTGATTTTTACTCCCATTTTCGCAGTCCGAACCCAGAGCGCTCGATGAAGGTCAGCTAGTGATCAGTATTGCCAAGTTTTTTTATTTAAAAAAGCACCAAAACACTGAAAATAATTTCCCCCCCCAAAAAAAACACCATATTTGTATTGCTGTGTTTAATGGTATTTTTGCATATAAAGCTGCATGTTCAAATATTTTAAGTAATCACGCAATGTCACTTGTAAATATTTCCAACTATGCGCAATTAATTAATTTAATTAGCAATTTTTTTTTTATTCGTAAAACAATTTGCAAAACTTTACTTGGTTTCTCTAGCGGCTTCATTTTCATGCAATTGCTTACTTTTGTACAAATGCTAAGCTTACTTTTGTACAAATGCCAGCTAATTAGCAGAATATTCTATAAATTCCGTGATAGAGACTGTGTGAAAATATTGCGATTAGATTATCTGGGAGCGTATTATCCAGAGGAGAAGCTCGGCCAAACACTAACATATGTGTAAGTCAACGGTTAAAGTTTTCCGTACGTTTGGAATGAATAAATGAATGAACAAAATATATAAAATTTTACCATAGAATTACGTTTTTATTATAAAATTACATTGAAAAGGGCACCAAAGAACGAAACAAGCGCTAAACTAAAAAATTGTCTAGTTTTAATTCCCTAAACGCACTTAATTTATTGCGAAAGGCACAAAGTTGGCAACAGTTATAGCGATATCAAATTTGCCCATATACAAGCATGGACAGAGAATGAGCGCCTGCTTAAAGAGCGTAAGCATTACATGCGTATACATGCGAGAGCGTAACAAAATGAACGCAAAATCATTCAAACGTAATTGGCACACTAACACAATTACACTTTCAGCTCGTGTTTACTTGGGGTAGTGATCACCGCTGCTCATATATGTGGCGTACGCGAAATGGACTCGCTTAATCGTACGGGCAAAAAAGCTCATACGGGCAAATGTGCCCATGTCTGACGTACACCATACATAACATGATACAAAACTCTCTAAGTGCAATGTTTGTAAGAAAAAACACTTGATCGTTATTTACCGGGACGTTACACATTCAATTTTCCCCTTTCAATTTTCAATACAGTCACACTTTTTTACTAACACACAGCCATAAATATTTATTACTTGAATGGGCAACTTGGTTTAAATTTTTCACTTTCAATTGAGTTTAAATTTTGTGAAAATAAAAAAATACTAAGCTTCTGCATGTTAAAATGTTAATTTACAATGGAATTAAAAATGGAAAATGGTCTTCAGAAGCTAGTTAGTTACATTGTTTTCTTGAAGACATGTTGATAGTAAAATTGCTTCTCAAATTGAATGCAGCCTACGTAATGACTTTCAATTTTGATGACAAGCAATGTGTGGGAGGAAATTGAAAGGCAAAACTGATTGTGTGTCGTCAGCGTTAAGAATTTTATGACACGCAACCACAAATCAGGCTAAATTTTTTTGATTTTCGAGTGTTTTACTTAATAAATGACATTTTTTAATAAATACCCATACATGTTTTTCTTAGCAGTGGCACTATTGGAAGATGTTAAAAAAAATGAATCTCTGACAGCGATTTAATGTTTTTGGCGATATTTACTTTTACTCAAAACTTTTTTCAGAATTTATTTTTGGCATTGAAAAAAACAAACTCGCAGGATAGCCATTTTATAAGATTAATTCAGACTGTTATATGCTTAACGGCGGCCGATGTTTTGTAGTGCTTAGCAGTGCGTGCTATCACTCCGCAGGGCCTGGGCCCTTTGTGTGTGGCCGTTAAGTAGTCAGAATTTTAACCCGATTTTCGGAATCAGTGAGCAATTATACATAGGAATTGGATAGTGGCATCCAGTGTGCATTTTTTCTGTAAACCAGTGTAGTTAATGAAGTTACAGGCAATGAAGTGCGCAGAGGTACGAAACCCCGGGTTTTAACCGTATGTCAAGATTTTGGGGGTGTTTGGCAAATTTCATATTTCGATTCTTGTTTTTCTCGACACCATTTCCCAGTTATTTCTACTTCATTCTTTTTTGTAGCACTGTGTAATTGAAGAAATTGAAACTCGAAAAATATTTCTCAAGAAATTGTCTGCTGTTAAGTTAAATTTGCGGAGTTGTGTATATAAATACAATTACCTCCACCCATAAAGGTTCCACAGCTTTTGGACAGCGCTCATATATGCCGATCCCATGTGAAAAATCTATGACCTCATCATCGGTTCCATGTATTACAAGAACAGGTGACTTCACTTTGGAAACCTTGTCAATACTAATGCAAACATTATTTTTCATCTGAAACATGTTTGTATAATTATATGGGTACTTACCTTGGGAATGCATCAAAAAACCATGTTCTCTTTGTGTTGCGGAAAACCACTCTTAATCCAGACATTAATGGGGAATGAAGAATAACTGCACCAACTTCATGCTTTGTAGCCAAATCAACCGTCGGCACTGTTCCAATACTTTGCCCATATAAAATAATGGTTTCGGGACTGATATTAAATCTATAAAGTCGTAATTGTATGAAAATATATATATTTGATGAAACATGACAAAATGCCATATACAAAATGTAATATAATTATGTAAATAAATAGATGGAAGATTACGTAATTAAACTAAATATATAGTCACCTGAGTGGAAGATCAACCTATCTCGGCAGCCAGTTCGAAAACGCCCAATCTCAGAAAACTTTCCAAGAACGCTCTACTTCGGAATTTGATTAAAGAACGCCCTATTTCAAAATTTGATTGAAAAACATCTTATCTCAGAATTTGGTCGAAGATCGCCCTAACTCAGAATTCGGTTCAAAAACTCCTTATCTCAGCTGAAAATAAATTGAAAATGTGCTGAGATAGGGCGTTTTTGAATCGGCGGCTGAAATAAGCCGTTTTTCAACAAAATTCTGAGATAGTGTTTTTGAATTAACTTCTGAAGTAGGGCGTTCTTGAAATGTTTTCTGAGATAGGGCGTTTTCGAACTGATTGCCGAGAAAGGTCGATCTTCCACTCAGGTGACGATATGTACTTGTTAAGTTATTAAATTTAACTTAGCCCTAAGAATAATATTGCGAGTTTGCATTAAGCATTAGAGCCTAAAATGTTATCGGACTTCGTTGTCCATTGCTATTAAATAATTAGATGTATTGCCAAAAGTGCATTTGTATGGTAGAGATTATTATCGAAGTGAATAGACGCAAATAAAGAGAATATTTTAAACCTTAAACACAGTGTCAGAAGTGAAAAACTTGCAAAGATGAAGACGATATTGGGTTTGCGTTTACCACAACCATTGGACTGCTCCGAATGGCCAATGGAAACAAACATTCGTAATATATCTAATAACGAATAACAAGATGTCTGAGTCCAAGCAAAACAAGATTGCTACTTTCTGTGGCTGATTGGTCATATAACATAATAATAGATTGGCGCTTACACATATGTTAGTGTATGGCCNTAAGATGTCTGAGTCCAAGCAAAACAAGATTGCTACTTTCTGTGGCTGATTGGTCAGCGAGGGGTGGAAACATATAACATAATAATAGATTGGCGCTTACACATATGTTAGTGTATGGCCGAGATTCTCCTCCAACTCGTGGCGTGCGCCTTGATGTCACACAAAGGGACCTACAGTCTTCTGCCTACTCCGAACAGCGATTGTATTTTTATTAGAAGCTGTTTTCAAGGAAGAAATACACTCGGAGGTTTGCCATTGCCTGCCAACGACGACCGCTATTAGAAAAATATTTTTTTTGTTTTCAACAATTTTTATTGAGCTCGAGGCCGTTTTTTAATGAAAACTTATTGTGGAAAAGCAACAATAATTTGAAAAAATGGTAGAAGTGATAGCTATTTCGGAAATCACCACATTTCCTCATCAGACTTCTTTCAGTAGGATTCGAACCGACGATCCCACTGACTCAGGCTGTTGCCTACGCACTGTGATAAGTTCGCCTTGTTAATTCCTGTTGCTTATTTCCACTATTTCACTTGTTAAGCCAACTACAATCAAGCGCAGCTAATCCGCTGCAATTCACTTGATCATGTGGTTGTTGGTTTTGTTGGTTTTTGTTAATATTTCTATTATTAG
Organism: Rhagoletis zephyria; assembly: GCF_001687245.7. Lineage (NCBI taxonomy): Eukaryota > Metazoa > Arthropoda > Insecta > Diptera > Tephritidae > Rhagoletis > Rhagoletis zephyria. The sequence goes on along the minus strand of NW_016157775.1, from coordinate 132,970 downwards.
AATGTTTAACTTTTAGGTGTGCTCGTCCTTAAGTTATTTGTTTTTGTTATTTTATGGCCTTATAACAATTATATTCAACAATTTTTATTGCGCTCGAGGCCGTTTTTTAATGAAAACTTATTGTGGAAAAGCAACAATAATATGAAAACAATGTAGAAGTGATAGCTATTTCGGAAATCCCCACATATCCTCATCAGACTTCTTTCACAATAAGTTTTCATAAAAAACGGCCTCGAACTCAATGAAAATTGTTGAATATAATTGTTATAAGGTCATAAAATAACAAAAACAAATATTTTTTTGGTTTTCTAGTTTTTGATGTTGGGTTAAACCTGGTTGGAAGCCAGGCTCTGTGGAATCGTAGCGCGCACACAAATATTTAACATATTGTTCCCGAATAACGGTAGCAGCGAATGTTTGTAGCGTCGCCGAATCAAAACCAAATCAAAATGACGGCAGTGGTGCAAATGTGTTACCTACAAATCAACATATTCGACAATTGATAGCATCATCAAAGCGTTTGATAAATACTGTTTGCTGAAGAAAAATACAGCAACGGAGGCATTCAAGCCGGCAAGGTTGAACAAACAACCGTTTGCTGAATATGAAATCGCACTTCGCACACAAATACAATTTTGCGAATTGGAATGTCAAAATTGTAAAGCATCGTATAATGATCGCACGTGTTTACAAACCCATTTTATCACCTTATTTGTTATATGCAAAAGTTGTAGAATTAAATCGAAAACACTGGTCTACAAATTTCAACTTTTTTTCTGCGAATAAGACGGGACCTGGTGTTTCTGAACGGATTTTTCGTGCTGAACACGAATCCGGGGTCAAAAATGTCCCATCACGTCACGTTTTCGAGAAAAAAGGGGTTGAAACCCCTAAAAACAGCGTTTTTGGCCATTTTCGAAAAATTATAGAGCTGAACCCTGACGTGGTACAAATTTTGCATATATCAGAAATTAAAGGCTAAACCGTGCCCTTTCGAATGAGCCCTATGCCGAATTGATCGCGTGCACCCTTAAAGCAGGGGGTGTATTTGTGTTTAGGGGTGCAGGAAAAATTGATCACAGAAAGAATTTAATCTTAAACGATCATAGAAAATTAATAATGCCAAGGTTTTAACTATATTAAAAGTCGCTGATTACGAATCTGCAGTTAGATTTTAAAAATTTAAGATGACGGGTCGAATATGGTGGATATAAAAATTGGACTCCTAGACACAAATACACCCCCTGATCTAAGGGTGCATGCGATTAATTCGGCATAGGGCTCATTCGAAAGGGCACGATTTAGCCTTTAATTTCTGACATATACAAAGTTTGTAGCACGTCAGGGTTCAGCTCTACAATTTTTCAAAAATGGCCAAAAACGCTGTTTTTAGGGGTTTCAACCCCTTTTTTCTCGAAAACGTGACGTGATGGGAAGTTTTGGACCCCAGATTCGTGTTCAGCACGAAAAATCCGTTCGGAAACACCAGGTCCCGTCTTATTCGCAAAACCCTTGTAGACCAGTGAAATTAATCAAGCTTTCATTGGATATGCAACATGCTGTCAATAGTCATCACTTTACAAAGGTTTTGAATAAAACAATCCTAGTCCGTGCAACACCGGCTCACTATCCACAGTATTTTTTCGCAGAACTTCTTTCGCGCTTAGGATTGTAACCATTACCATGCAAAATTCTCCTTTCTGTGTTGCCGGAGAAAAGAAGCTGATCTCCTTTATGCGTAGGCGGCCTTTGGCCGCGCTAAGTGATGGTAACCCTTCTTCTTCTTCTTTTTTGGCGCTGTAACCGCCTAAGCGATTTTGGCCGAGTTCAGCAAAGCACGCCAGTCGTTTCTCCTCTGTGCCAACTGACGCCAATTGGAAACGCCAAGTGAAGCCAAGTCCTTCTCCACCTGATCTTTCCATCGCAGTGGGGNGGATCTTTCCATCGCAGTAGGGGCCTCCCTCTTTCTCTGCTACCACCAGCGGGTTCCGAGTTGAATACTTTCAGAGCTGGAGCGTCGGTGTCCATTCGAACGACATGGCCAAGCCAGCGTAGCCGCTGTATTTTAATTCGCTGCACTATGTCCGTGTCGTTGTAAAGTTCATACAGCTCATCGTTCTATCGTCTGCGGTACTCGCCGTCGCCAACGCGTACAGGCCCGTAAATCTTAAGCAAAATCTTTCTCTCAAACACTCCAAGAGCCGCCTCGTCGGATGTTGTCATTGTCCATGCTTCTGCGCCATATACCAGCACGGGCATGGTGAGTGACTTATAGAGCGTGATTTTCGTATGTCGAGAGAGGACTTTACTCCTGAATTGCCTACTCAGTCCAAAGTAGCACTTGTTGGCAAGAGTGATTCTGCGTTGGATTTCAATGCTGACATTATGGGTGGTATTATCACTTGCCAAGCGAATGATTTTGGCGAAGCGAACGGTTTGGCGAAGCGAATTAAAAGGCAGAGAAGGTATTGAAAGTGTTTGCGATGCAAAGAACTTGCACAAGCTGGTAAAAGCGAACACTCTTAATGCATATTTAAGTTGCGTTCGCCAATCCATTCGCTTCGCCAAACCGTTCGCTTCGCCAAATTCATTCGCTTCGCAAGTGATAATACCGGCCTATTATCGGTGTTTATGCTGGTTCCCAAGTAAACGAAATTCTTTACTTTCTCGAAAATGTAACTGTCAACAGTGACGTGGGTGCCAAGGCGCGAATGCGCTGAGTGTTTGTTTGATGACAGGAGATACTTCGTCTTGTCCTCGTTTACCACCAAACCCATTCGCTTTGCTTCCCTATCCAACTTCGAAAAGGCAGAACATACTTCGCGGTTTTTGTTACCGATGATGTCGATGTCATCGGCATAAGCCAGCAATTGCACGCTCTTGTAGTAAATTGTTCCTGAGCGGTTCAGTTCTGCAGCTCTTATTATCTTCTCCAACATCAGATTAAAGAAGTCACTTGAAAGGGAGTCGCCCTGTCTGAAACCCCATTTTGCGGCGAACGGCTCGGAGAATTCTCATTCCTGTGTTGCCGGAGAAGAGAAGCGCAACTCCTTTCGGCGTAGGCGGCCTTTGGCCGCGCTTAGGGATTGTAACCCTTAGCATAATTCTCATTCTGTGTTGCCAAAGAAGCGGACAGAAGTCCCTCTTCTTTTGTCAAAGGTATACTATAACATTTCTTGTGCATGCACCTACGACTAGGGACTAGGAAACTTATAGTAAACCTATAAAATTAAAAAATATTTGAGTAGTAACACACATATTCGTCTTTTTACAAAGAAATGTCTATTTCATAATCTTCTCTCTTTTCAGCAGGTTTAATTTCACAAATTCCTTGAAATTTTTAAAAGGGTGTATAATGGATCCGTGTGAAAATTTTTACAATTTCGGCTAAAGATGTATTTAGCCAAATACCCATTAAAGAAATGGCTTTTTGCGATGATATTAAGGCATCGAGGATTTTACGTGACGCCACAACCCTTCAATCGTGTTCGTATGCTGCTGAAAGTCCGGGTCTTCAACGTGGAGGGAGTGGTTGAATCGAAAATGGATATACCCCTCATCTCTTAGACAATCATATGCCTATAAAGATAAAGAATAGAAAGCATATGCAAGTAATTAGAAAATTACAAAATGGTAGAAAAATTATGAAATTTCGGCTCTACTCATTTCGATCTTTTCGGGACCTAATTTGTAAAGAAATAAAGATTGTACCAGCATGCTGGTATGTTACATGCGTCGAGCTTGATAGTACAATCACTTGATGGTGTCAGCAAGCTGGTGTCGTGTATTTCCCCTTTAAGAGAACAGTTGCGGCGCACGACAGTTGTCATTTTGATTTGAAAATTATCATTAAAATTAAATATTGTTTCGATACGTGCATATGTATAAATTTTCTGGAAATAAAAACGGATGAAAACATATCCAAACTTGCGAAAATAATAAAAATTACTACAATCAACACTCACTCAACATTGTGCCGTCCCCGCTGGGCGGTAAAAATATAAATAAATTTAAATCAACCGAAAAACGTCGGCGGTAAAACCGCTGCCGCCGCAATAATGCGCCATTCCATACGCCTTTGTGAGTTTTAAATTTGACAGCGGTTAACCGTTGACCGCTTTACCGTCGTGCAATTCTGGGTAGAGCTTAACTTGTACAAATTCGATCTTTAAAAAGTAAAAACTAACCTTGAAACATTACCGTCAACACTTCACGCCGTCACGCTAAGACTGTCGTTCTTACAACCGAATAAATCGTACAACTTCAATNTCTGCAATTCTGGGTAGAGCTTAACTTGTACAAATTCGATCTTTAAAAAGTAAAAACTAACCTTGAAACATTACCGTCAACACTTTGTACACATTGCCTAAGTTTTAATGGATGTCCTTCAGGACAGAAATGAGATCCCTCACGCTAAGACTGTCGTTCTTACAACCGAATAAATCGTACAACTTCAATAAATTCAAATTTGCCATTTTAGACAAAATTTGCCAAATAGATCGTTAGCCACTGAAAAGGTTTACGAGCTGAAAAAAGAGCTCGAAGAAATTCGCAGACATAAGAGCAAAAAACCAAATAAAACAAAAACTGTTGAATATAAAAGAAAAGAATTAGAAGCGATTTCGAAAAATAAACAATACCAAAATTTTATTTAAATTAATTTTTGACATTCTTTTATTTCATATTTAATATCATTGTATAGGCTTACAAGCATGCAAGGTGTATCAAACAAGGTGTGATAGACAACTCAGTGCGGCTCTCTTTTAAGGTACTATAATGTCAAAAAGTATAAACAAACGAATTAACCCTTAGTGATGCATGTATCTTATCAGCACTGATGCCCTAGGCTTTTATTTCGATTATAGTTTTGTTTTACTTACATTACTTACATCACATTTATTTTGTCAATAAAATAAAACAAATTGTTTATAAAGCATTGTTCACTCAAAATCGGTACGCACAAAATAGGTTATATCTTTTTAACAGGTTTTCAGAAAATAATATTTAATATATGAAAAAATAAAGGGAAGTAGTCCGCTATAGATAGATGTTAGCGAAATTTCATATTTTGCTTGTATAAATAAATAACAGATAATTTCTTTGATATTGATAAAATTTTTCGGAACACCCGTTCTAGAGACTTGAGTAATCAACTTGTTCCACTAAGCTATCTTTAGTTTAGGTTTTTTCATAGTCCGCGCATCTCTACTTATTTTGTTTTGAATAGATACCTTCGATTTGACGTAAATAGGACATATTTTTAAATTGGTGAGTTCCAGAACATTATTCATATCTTTTGGCTTCAAACCGATTTAAAGTTACCTGTGAATAATTAATTTTCTTTACAATCAACCAAAACTTTACTGAAGGTCTAAAGTAAATGATACAATGGCTTAACACTTTATGCAAGCGCTCCTTCCAGCATATTTCTGGGATCATATGACCCGTTGTGGAGTCTGATCGAGTTTTAATGAGACTGTTTCGATTCTCTCGTCATTTCATATCCCTTTGACAACTGTGTCAACTTCTATAAATTTAGTTTTAAGAGGATATCACCCTGTTTCTTTTTAGCTTAAAACTTTTAACGTGGGAGTTGACCGAAGTCAAGTTTTAAACATGTTTTTTAGTCATTGCTAAAAAATACCACATTTGGTGTGAACATTTGGGGTAAAGTAAACGGGTGCGATTTTTGTTATCAAATTTATTTAATGTAACAGAAATATATATATTATACCTCGATAAGGTTTAAGTCTTGGCATAGCTTCCATTCGCTGAACTGTGGATAATCGTTTTCCAATTCTTTCGCGCGATCTTCTTCTGATAAGCCGATTTTTTTTTATAATTGAGGTAAAGAGCCTTATCCATAAGCTGGTGCGAAATGATTTTTTTTTATGCTTAGCTTAATCTGTTAGTTTAAGCAGAAGGAATCCATTCATTGATTTTTGGAGGAAAATTAGAAGTTTTTGGTATATTTAATTTTAATTTGATTTTTATCTCGAGAATGTCGGATTTTCAACGAATTTGTTCAACATTATTTTTTGAGCAGCCAATTCCAAAACGAATAAAACTGTCAAATTAAAAGCCAGTACTATGAAATTTAAACCTCATAATGGTAGATCTATTGTCTAACGATCTGCATTGCAACTTTTTAATACATTGAAACAATTGCTGTACAGGAATTGCTGGAACGTGTACCGATTTTGAGTGAACAATGCTTTAAAATCGTTTTAGCAATTTTCTTGTTTTTAATTGTCCAAGTTTTAAGCTTTTGTGCGTTTATTTTTATATTTCAATTTTTTATCCTAAACATTATTCGACACTTATAAAAGTATGATTTTACATTTTTTACCAATTTTATATGTGAACTTAACTCTAACAATTTTGAAATTAATTCTTTTTCATACGACCTTTTCCATTAAAGACCTTGCTTCGAGCGGTTTTAATTTAAGCTCTTCCATACTTGCTTGCATGGTTTAATTATTTCGGTAAGCCGAAATATTTCTGTTCGCAACGTACATTCTAAAGAGCCGTCTGTTTGAGTTTGGGCTTCAACAAAGAATGTATCCTGATCGCGTACTAAATCCTCACTTGTATCAGTTATTTCGTATGGCATTGGGACTGCGCGTGGGTATAAACGAGCTCGTTGGAAAGTGTTTGATTTGGACATCACTTTCCTTGAAGTGGTTTTCACAAACGCGAGATGAATCACGTAGTACAACACCACAGCTTTCTTCCCATCGCTGCCGTCTTAATTTGCAACTAGGTGGTTTAAAACATCGCACTATTTTCGTGTCCTGACTTTTATTGCATACAGCGCACGTTCAAAGGTTTTGCTCCGTTTCATCTTGGTTTCCTTACATTAAATATTTAAGCAAAGTCGAACGTATTTACTTATTACCAAACTTAAATGTACTTACTTGCTCTTCTCGGCGGCTTATCTCTTAACAATTTCACGTTTATTAAGAAAATTTGTTGCTTGAAAAATTTGTGTGTATTTTTTTTTAATACAAATTTGAAAAAAAAACACATTTTCAAATGGGTTAACAATTCATTTCAATTTGACATTATAGCCTGCTTCTTATGAGAGCAATGTAAAAATCAATCACACTTTGTTGAATACATTTTGCAAGCATGATGCAAAAAAGAAGTAGTTTCAATAAACAACTTTTGACGGATAATAAAATTTTTTGAAGTTATTTATGAGTATTATCATCGGCCTTGCAATTTGGTAATATTAAAACAAAAAATCGGAGTATTTTCCTTCCAATATTTATGCCAATGTATTAATATTTCAAATCAAGGAGACTTCATTGTAATTGTTCTTTTTATTTTATAATAAAAACCACGCGCGCATTATGCTGTTATTTTTTCGTTTTCTTATTTTGGATGCAATCTTGCGATCTAAAAATCTAATTCTAAAGAATGTTCTTCCCAAATACTTAAAAACTTTTTATGTTTAGGTTCAAATTTACTTTTAAATTTCTCGTCAGATTTTGCAAAAAATTAGCTTTCAAAAATTTTGAACTTAAAAAAAAAAACCTGAAGTCGGCTTGAACAGACCGCCCTCCGATAAACAATTAACATACGTCGTATTAGTACAAAACCGCGTATCAACAAAATGCAAAACTGCCTATATGAGTTTACATAAATTATTTTCTAGAGAGTAAAAACACTCATATTTCGAAATGGTTCTCTTTTTTATTAAGCAATCACATTTCTGGCTAGTATATTTCAGGACGAATGGATAAGGCTTGAGCCAAGAGCTTGTGTGAGCAAATCCAATTATTGGCGGTTTTGCAGAACGACGATACGCGGTTTTGTACTTAAAACGACGATATGGAAGTATATTTTGATCACTTACTTCATGCGTTCGGAAACCTAGTCATCAACCCCATTTTCGAAATTATGTAGCCGGCATAATTTTCAAGTCCATCATATTCCACATCTTTGAAAGTACTGATAAAATCTTCTGCTTTAAAAAAAAAATATTTTTCTAGTGATCAGGTAGCATGAATTTGATGAAATGTCAAATGTCTGCTTTAAAAAAAAATATTTCTTCTAGAGATCAGGTAGCATGAATTTGATGAAATGCCATAATTTTATTAAAAGTCAAACGGTTAACAACAACAACGAATGTCATTAAATGGAACTGCTTTCTTGTTTGTATCATGGCTTACAAGTATGGAAAGCGCCATTTTGTTTGTTTACATTTGAAAACAGCTGAGATCACCTGATTTTCAATTCTTTCATTCTCCGCACAGAGTTACATTCAAGTTTCAGAAAAAACTTTAAAATGTAAATTGAGAAATATTTTAGAAAAATGTGTTTTTATTCATTTGAATTCATTAAATAAGAAATTAAAAATGCATGCCAAGTCTTGCATTTCCGATAATAACGATAAATGTGTATGTTCCAGGCAATAATTTAAAATATTTGTGAAACTTATCGTTTTGCGCTAAAATACAACAATGTGTGTAAAATTCGTTGCCATTGTTTCTGTTTTGAATACAATATTCGTGCCTGCCAGTGGAAAAAATAGGTAAATCTGCATTTATTTTTAAGAAAACATATAAATTAAAATATATTTCTTTCCAGAGCGACATACGGACAAGTAAGATGATAAATTTGTATGATTATTATCGCGGAAAATCTTTTGCATCAAAATTTCTATTCTAATTTGCATTTGAATTATGATATCCACAGGGATGCTTTGGAACGTATTTTTTGAAGACAAATTCTTTATAAATCTTGAGATTGTTGATTTATTTTAGAATTAAAAAAGCTAGTTTATACTAAAAAAGATATTTAGACTAGTATGTAAACTACTTTTATTACCAATTGAAACGATTTTAATGAATATGGTTACCATTAATAGTAGTATGACAGTTAGATATACAGCATATTTGACAAGAAAGATAGAATACAAGATTGCGCCGTCCTGGCGGCGATGACATATCTGTACAAAAAGTAAACAAAGTCGAATTGGATGTTGAAAGAAAATGTGAGAACAGGCAATTTTCTTAATAATACATTTTTCGATAGGGAACGTGTTTTAATTGTGCTAAATTCTAATAGCCTTATTCATAAAAACTAAGCTTTAAAAAGGTTTATAAATTGAAAAATGTTTGCAAACGGCAATTTAAAAAGCTTTTTAAAATTTTTATTTTATAGGAATAAGGGGATAAAAATATATGACTTAAAATAACTTTTAACAAGGAAAATACGAAAAAGGGTGATTTTTGCGGAAGTAGGTATGAATTGTGATGATGTGGAAATTTACCACAATGAAGAAAAATATAACAATTAGGTGAAAAAATTTGATTTTTGCAAATTTAGTGAGCAGTATCGCGTTTCAAGGACAATATTTCGGACAAATCGTTAATGAACAACTATTTTTCCTTCCCGTTTGCTTTGGTTTTGGCAAAAAAGTTGATTAGTTCCTGCCGGCGATCAAGTCATTTCAAAAACAAAATACTATTATTTGCAAGAACCATTCACTAAAATTGTAACTAACTTATTATTATTATTTATTAATTCCTTTTTGATATTCAGCAATAGCAAGATGGAAAAAATTATAAACCAAAATTAGTAACATTTTTATGAATGTAGTTATAAAACTTCACAGAGGAAACGCCGGAAAACAATGTATTGGCAACGACATAAAATGTATGGCAATTTAGATGTCAACAGAATAATAACTACGATAAAAAAGCATGAGAGAAGTGTGCGAATGAGGCAATCTTTTCAATTTGAACAAAAAATCAACAAATCAACAAGCCAACAAATTTCTTATAAAACATTTTGAATTTTGCCATGATAAAAACATTACAAGGTAAAATCATTGAGACAGTATAACGTTTGCCAGCAATATAATTTTAAAATTCGAACTCAAGCTCACACACACATTCTAATTTTTAATCTCAAACAACAATTGTGAACAATTTCATTTTTTTATTTTCAATTTCATATGATTTTAAAATGTTTGCAAACGTCAGAAATAAATCAAGGCCGACGAATTGAGATAACTTTCTAATGTTTTTATCACGATTTTTACTGGGTGTAATTGAAACTCAGTCAAATGAGGTATTAAGGAAAAGAAAAATTTGAGAATAATAAACAGATAAGTTAAATGTTATACCAAAATTCTTAAAAAGTAAAGAAATCTATTTTTTTTAATGTTACTGTATAGAGCTCTTTAAATCTATTTTATTTTTTATCAATAAGGCCATAAGCATATACCGTATTTTATACCCGAGCGCACTTATGCACAAGGGTATCATAACTTTGTTCACATAACGGTTGTTTGTAACGGGCAAAACGAATCGAGATAGATACAGACAAATGTATACATAAATGATCAGGATGAAAAGGGAAATCGATTAGGCGGTGACTGCCTGTCCGTCCGTCCGTCTGTGCATACGATAACTCGAGTAAAAATTAAGATATCTTAACTAAACTTGGTGCGTGTACTTCTTTCGGGCGTAGGACGGATGGTATTGAAAATGGGCAAAATCGAACAATAACCACGCCTACCTCCCACATAACGGTCAGTTTCAGAAATACGGAAACTGCGATATTTTAATAACTACTGAAGATTATTCACTCAAAATTTATATTTACAATAATTTTTATACTATAAATAAGAATATTATAAATCTTTGAAAAAATGGGCGTAGCCACGCCCACTTTTGGTTACATGTATATATCTTGGCAACCGCTGCACCGATTTCTTCCAAACTTGGCACAGTTGTTAGCCTTCCTAAAACATACCAAACGGCCGAAAATTTTTAAAATCGGACAATAAACACGCCCACATCCCATATAACGGTAATTTAGAGAAATACGAAATCTTCGATAAATCAGTAAATATTAAAGCTAATTTATTCAAAATTGACGCTTGCAACAATTATTTACCAAGAAATACGTTTATGATAAAATGTTGGAAAATGGGCGTGGCACCGCCCACTTATGATCACATATATTTATCTCGGTAACCGTTCTACCAATTTTTACCAAACTCAGTATGGTTATTGTGCTTGCCACATAAAAGCAAAACGTTCAAAATTATTGAAATCGGACTAAAATTACGGCTTTTCATATAACGGTAAATTTTAGAAATGCTTGAAACTTCAATATTTCGAAATTTAAGGACGCTAATTTACTCAAAATTGATACACCCCGGCTTACCATGTAGCGTGTAGGTGAAAAACATATATTTAATATTTGCGCCGGGTATTTAATGTTCGGCTCTGCCCGAACTTAGACTTTCTTACTTGTTATAAATAAATCTTATAGCAAGATGCTATATATTTATTTATACACTTTTTGGCTGGCGAAATATGTAGTTTTTTCAACTTAATAAAAAGCGTATTTAACATTAAAAGGTTTTTAATATTGAATGGCGTAACACAACAACTCTTTTAGTTCCACGAAACCCTTGAACACGTACCTGTCATCTATTTCTTCTGTTTCGACATTTCGCTATTTTGCATTTCTTTCACGTTTACGTCATTCGCATTGTCAGATTTTTGAAAGTCGTTTTGGTTCGACATTCGGCTATTTCATAATTCTTTCTTCCTCATGTCATCCATCTGCCATTTCTTACCTTCCATTGCCGTTCGCATCGTCGAACATGCCTGTCAAACACTGCCGCCATCATGCTTTTCAGTTTGGCAGGCACGTCCGCTGTTTGGCAGGCACGTCCGCTGTTAGAAAGAGAATAGACAAAAAGGGGCGTAGGATTCCATACTTGTAAGTATATACGATGTTTAATATTAGTTAAAACCAGTCTTATCTTCGTATACTTATTAGTGTTCTCCTTATAGATTGTCTAATCTCTGAAGCTGCATCGTTAAAAGTGGATGATGAAGGCTCACTATATTCGTTCCCAGAGTATGATTCCTCGTTTTCTGAAACATCATCAACCACGCGATAATGAATACAAATGTTGTGAACGCTGCTGCAACATTTGCGATTTGACATACCTTCGAAGGCTCGTTATGAAGTTCACGACCGCCTAGAAGGCATCTAAATCTATTTTTTAAAAGACCAATTGTTCTTTCTATAATATTTCTAGCTTTTGCGTGTATCTTGTTATAATGGCGGAAAGGTGATACAAGGAGTATCCAGCATCCCCTGTACGTGGAGTAACGATGTTTATAAATTTTCACTTAAATTTTGCATACCTACCCAAAATCCAGGTGTTACGTTCACCATTTATGTAGTTCCCTCTTAAAGAAATCGTGAGTGCTTCCTGGGTACTGCGCATTCACACAGCGGATTTTTATTTTGTTATCGCAAATCTGCAAATCATTTAATTAAACCTTGATGCATAACTTGTTTATCAAACTTACTATCATGGCATTGATGCTGTGTTAGCCTTTTCGGTTATAATACAGGAATTTGTCTTCAGTGGGAGAGATTATTTTAATATGAGTCCCGTCCAGACAAAACTACTCCAGGAAACCCTGTTTTTTGGTAAAAGTCCTTCTTTGCCGTTTTTCTTCATCACTTAAGTTAAGGTTTATCCAATGTGGGCAAATATGAGTTCGTAGCAACGCCAATACGTCTTTTAAAATGCAACAAAATTTGGACTGAGCCATCTGTATGTCATAATCCTTGCCTACTCCGTGCTGTTAACCTCCCTCCGCGAGAAATTTTAAAACAGAAGATAGCCAATGAACTAGGGTTATAGATGACGAGCAAGAAGGAGCTGATTTCTCTTCCAAAACACTTAGGACGCACATAAATACGGCTTTGTTTAAGCGAAAATTTTTTATGAACCTGCATTAAAATGCAGTTCGAAATAAAGTAATCATGAACACACTACACTAACATTACTTCTTGCATTTGGAGAGGGTTACTTGCGTCTCTGAAAGTTTTTCGGACCTACTACTAGCGGACCTACTTTACTTACTTTCCTCTACCATCAGCATGATTGCACTCGCCAGTGAATCCATTTTTTTATTGATAATTTTATAAAAATGTGTAAAATCAAAAATAATGCACGATTAAATTTATTTGTTTACTTTAAGCCAGCTGATTGCGAAACTTCGTACTTCGGAATTTTAATTTGGCAGCACTNAGTAATCATGAACACACTACACTTACATTACTTCTTGCATTTGGAGAGGGTTACTTGCGTCTCTGAAAGTTTTTCGGACCTACTACTAGCGGACCTACTTTACTTACTTTCCTCTACCATCAGCATGATTGCACTCGCCAGTGAATCCATTTTTTTATTGATAATTTTATAAAAATGTGTAAAATCAAAAATAATGCACGATTAAATTTATTTGTTTACTTTAAGCCAGCTGATTGCGAAACTTCGTACTTCGGAATTTTAATTTGGCAGCACTGTTTTCGAGTTCACTCGAATTCAGTGATAGCAATTTTTTCGTATTCGTAGCGAACATCCGAATTCGTAGGTTCTTTACAATGCACATAGGGGTATTTGACCGATTTAGGCGGCCAAAATTATTTGTATGAAAATTTTAACTCAAAATGTTTAGAAACGACGCACAGTGGTTCGGATAGCACATCTAGCTGGACGAAAGTCAAAATTTTTTTGTTTTTAAAATACTTAATGGTACTTGGAATACATTCCTAACAATACATTCAAATAGAAATTGCATTTATTAAAGCATTAACATATGAAAACAAACAAAAAAAGGTAAGTCAACGCCGCCTATTTGAGAACTCTATTTTAAAAGCTGAAATTTAACTTAAAAGATTGCTAATTGCACTCACAAATATTTGCATAATTGCAAATTGACTTTATAAACAAAAAATTACACTTATTCCGCTATAGATTCAGAGGTCATAACGCAATTTATGTCCACATTGGTATAAGCAAATTTATTCTGAAAAATCGTCGTTTTGATTAATTAAAAAAATAAATTAAAGAGTAGGAAAAGTAAAGGCCGCCGAAGGCCGTTATAAAACCACTTGCATATTATTCTTTACACCTTCGCAAATGCAGAGGGTAAGTTCGATAACCAAGTCTAACCAATTGGCTTAGATATTTATATTTTAGTGACGGTATGTCAAATCTCAAAATTCAAAAGTAATTATTAACAGGAATGTATCTGAATATAAATATAAGACCAGTGGCGGATCCACTAGGGGGAAAGGGGGCGGGTTTGTGTGTTAAAACAGAGAAATACTTGGAGTTATAAAACCTTTGGTTATGTAAGAGGTAAAAAAATAGTACATTGCGAATTTTCTGCTTTCTGAAATTAAAAAATTATACAACAGGCATGCAAATCTTTAAGCGCTGTTATAAAATTTTTTCTGAAATTTATTTGTGTTTCTTGCTGTGATCTTAAATTTTAGTCATGGTAAATAAAATCTTAAGAAGTGAGTTGTTTGACATATGGTGTTGCTGAAACTTTTAAAAGACAACAAGGTGTCCGTGGTTATGTGATTAGTAAATTGAAAGAAATATCTGATGAAAATGCTTGTTCCGAAGTAAATAAAGTAAATTAAGTAAATGACTTTAGATCCGTAATCAGCAACCCAGAAAATCTCCAGATACCCAGTTACATAGAAATCTACCGATTTTTTTTAATTTTCGTCCGCCATATTGGATCCGCCATTTTGAATTTTTGGTAAATGACTTTAGATATGTAATCAGCGACCCCAGATACCCAGTTTCATAGAAATCTACCGATTTTTTTTTTAATTTCGTACGGCATATTGGATCCGCCATTTTGAATTTTTGATAAGTGACTTCAGATTCGTAATCAGCGACCCAAAAATCCCCTACGTAAGAAGTGGTGTAAAGATCCATCAACGAGTATTGGTTTAAATAGTTTCGTCCAGCTAGATTTGCGATCCGAACCACTGTGCGACGTGGTACGATATTTAAAACTGTACATGTTTAAAATCAAGTAAAACAACGAAAATAAAGTTGCTTAAAGTTTGACATCGATAGACTCCATATTATCGAGGTCCGATTGTAGAAAAAGATTGATTCGCCGTATCGGCGAAGAGAAAGTTTATATCTAGGTCAGAACATAAAAAGGGTTGCCACCTTCTAAAAAATTAAATGCAATTAAGTTAAATGAATTACTACAATATGGGTATCAATCGAGATGGTTTTGAAAAGGCTGTATTTCTAAACAACACGTGAAGGGATTACCATGTGTTTAAAAATTAAATTCAACTTTAATTCTGTTGAAATGCAGTCCTGCGTACAACGTACATATCCATGCAACCCTGAATTTTTGTCTCTATAACCTTTGTAGTAATAACTGTTCTTTCACTTGCTTTTGAACTACGATTGAATAAAGACCTAATAGTAAGTGTTAACAGGCGTGTACTTGATTTTTTTACTTGGAACCAGAAGGCAAGTAAAAGCACTAAATTCAACAGGTTATGGGACCAGGTGCAAATTCCTGCAGTCCAAGTGAAAAGTAAATTTGTTTCGCTTTTTACCGGAAAACGTTAAAATGAATTCGTCGCTCTTTAACATAGAGAAGTTGGATGAGTCAAACCACGACTCTTGGAGTATTCAGCAAAAGAGTGTGCTAGTGCACCAAGAGCTATGGTCGTTAACATCGGGAGAAACACCCTGTCCAGAAGGAGCTGCAGACGACAAGAAGGTACTAATGTGGAAAGCCAAAGATGAGAAGGCGACAGCAACTATAATATTGGGTATAACGACGATGCAGATAGCCCACGTGAAGAATTGCAAGACGTCAAGTGAGGCGTGGAATACTCTTCGTGAGATTCATAGACCAAAAGGGCCGGTACGTAAGGTAACATTGTTTAAGCGTCTTCTTGGTATGCGTATGAGCGACGGCGACTGCGTTCAACAGTATGTGTGCAAATTTACTTCCTTGGCAGAAAAGCTTGAAGAAATTGGAGTAAGTCTCCAAGAAGAGTTTTTCGTCATTATGCTACTAGCAAGCTTGCCAAAATCCTTTGAAAATTTGGTCGTCGCATTGGAGGCTCGCGATGAGCTACCTAAGCTTAATTCAATAAAAATAAAGCTAATAGAAGAAGGCGAACGACGAAAATCATGTGTTACGGAAAACACCGATAGTAGCGTACAAGCGTTCATGGTTCGCGAAAGTTCTAGCAAAAAGAATAATCCTACGAATTCGAAATTAAACGAAGTAGGCAGCGCATCAAACAAAAACAATAAGAACAAACTACATAATATGAAATGCTACAATTGTGGAAAAAAGGGCCACTTCGCTGCTCAGTGCAGAGAAAAACAAAACGTACACAAACAGCAAAAAGGTGACATCAACAAAAGCAATGGATTATTTGCGGCGGTCAGCAAAAAATTGATACATACTGATGCTTGGTGCGTCGACAGTGGCGCATCCTCTCATTTGTGTTGCGACCGCGATAAGTTCAGTGAATTCGAGATGTATGAAGAAGAGATCATACTTGCTGGCGACAAAAAAATCTTAGCGACTGGCAAATGGATTGTTCGTTTGAAAACCAACATGTTTGACGTCACACTAGTTGAAGTATTGTTCGTACCAGGGCTACAATGTAATTTTATATCAGTTTCCAAAGCAGTAAACAGTGGGTACATAGTGGAATTTACACGAAATGAAGCTATGATCAAAGATAAGAACGGGGCATTGATTTTAAGTGCAAACAAGTTATGTGATCTATTTCTATTTGAGCCCAATAAAAACAAATTGTTTTTTGCATGCAAACCCACCCATGAGGCAATGAAGTGGCATTCTAGATACGGTCATCTAAATTTTGCTAGCTTGCGTGAATTGAGCAACAACAACATGGTTCGGGGAATGAAAGTAAATATGCCAACAGACATAAATTGTATTATATGTATGTCTAGTAAGTGTAGCCAGCGGCCATACAGTAAGTCAGATAGCCGAGCAGCAGAGATTTTGGGGTTGATTCACTCGGATGTGTGTGGGCCCATGAGACATGAATCGATTGGTGGTGCGAAATATGTATTGACGTTCATGGATGATAAGACTAGATTTGTATTTGTTTACTTTTTGAGACGCAAAGATGAAGTCCTAGATAAGTTTAAAGAATTTAAACAAATGGTTGAGTGCCAAACACAAAAAAGAATAAAAATGCTTCGTAGTGATAACGGCACAGAATTTGTGCATAATGCGTTTGATAGATTTCTTAAAGAGCATGGTATTGTGCGCCAATTAACAGTACCCTACACACCACAACAAAACGGCGTAGCAGAGAGGCTAAATCGTACACTAATTGAGATGGCAAGGTGTATGGTAGTAAGTTCTGGTGTGAGTGAATGGTTGTGGGCAGAGGCTGTTAATACGGCAGTATACCTAAGAAACCGTGCACCAACAAGAGCATTGAATGCTACGACACCATACGAAGCATGGTATGGCTATAAGCCTGCGGTTGGGCATTTACGTATATTTGGGTCACTCGCGATAGCTTTGGATAAAAAGCAAAAAGACAAATTCAAACCAAGAGGCAAGGAGTATTCATGGTCGGTTACTCCGATACATCAAAAGCGTACAGACTATATGATAAACAAACACGACAATTGATAGTGAGTAGAGATGTCTACTTTGTAGAGTCAACATCGGCGAAACAACATGACGGGTTGAATACTGAGGTTGCAGAAGGTGTGCAAGAAATCCGATTGCGATTGATATGGACACTTTTGGTAATGAATTGCGGCAGCAACGCACAAATTTAGATACAATGCCGATTGAAAACGCAGAACAGGTGGAAGTTATAGCAACAAACGGTGACGATGAATTTGAGATGGCTGAAGAGCAAAGCGATATTTTTAAAAAGGGGTCCCGGTAGGCCACGATTGGTTCGTAGTGGGGGACCAGGTAGACCCATGAAGCAGCATACGTACTTAAATCTAATAAATGGCGATGATGTAAAGGTCCCTGATTCTGTAGAGCAAGCACTTTCAAGTGAATATGCTACTAAGTGGTACGACGCGAAGCAAATGAGTACAATTCTCTGCTGAAAAATGAAACATGGCAGCTTGCAGAACTCCCAAAAGGGCAAAAAGCCGTACGTTGTAAATGGGTGTTTGCCATTAAAAGAGATAACGAGGGTAAGGTGGAACGCTTTAAAGCTAGGTTGGTTGCAAAAGGTTGCTCACAGGTTTATGGCGTTAACTATAATGAAACGTTTTCACCCGTTGTAAGGTATAGCACTATACGAATGATTTTTGCACTCGCAGCTGAGTACGGGTTACATCTTCAGCATATGGATGTATCCACCGCATATTTAAATAGCGAGTTGGGTGAAGAGATATACATGCGTCAGCCGGAGATGTTTATTGATAAACAGTTTCCTAACCATTGTTTGAAGCTGAGTAAAGCCCTGTATGGACTTAAACAGTCCGGGCGACAATGGAACTTAAGATTATCTGAAATTTTAAAGAAGAGTGGTTTCCAATCATGCAAGAGCGAGCCTTGTGTGTACGTAAACCATCAAAATGGGCAAATTAATATTATTGCAGTATACGTTGACGATTTACTGATAGCTAGTTCCGACTCTAAACAAATGCACGATATTAAAGCCAGTATTGCAAGGGAAGTAGAAGTGGTCGACAAAGGACCAGTACAGCATTTTCTAAGCATGGAGGTGAATCGCGATGGTGAAACAGGTTCTATATCTATTGGACAAATGGCACATATTAGAAAACTATTAAACGATTTTGGCATGAATGACAGCCGACCGATTGCTACTCCTTTGGATGCAGGACATCAAATTAATTGCAATACTACAACGTGTAAAAAGGTGGATCAGGTGCAGTACCAATCCTTGATAGGGTCGCTAATGTATTTAGCTGTGTGCACACGACCAGATATTTTGCACTCAGTGTGCAAATTAGCACAGAGAAACAATGATCCGCATACAGAGCATTTAGCCGCAGCTAAGAGAATTCTACGTTACTTGAATGCAACGCAAGACAAGAGGCTTTTGTATCACCAAACCGGTAAAGAGATGGAATGCTTTGTTGACGCAGATTGGGGCGGGGATAGTAGTGACCGTAAATCATATACGGGCTATGCATTTATACTCGCTGGGGGAGTTTTCTCGTACGACTCGAAGAAACAATCGACGGTAGCGCTCAGCAGCACCGAAGCCGAATATATGGCACTTACATCTGCAGTTAAAGAGGCAATATATTTGCGACAACTTTTGGGAGAAATAAACCTCGAGTGTCCTAAGGCGATTGTCGTAAATGGAGATAACCTCAGTGCTATGAATCTTGTGAAGAATCCCGTGTACCATACAAGAAGTANAAAATGAACCTCGAGTGCCCTAAGGCGATTGTCGTAAATGGAGATAACCTCAGTGCTATGAATCTTGTGAAGAATCCCGTGTACCATACAAGAAGTAAGCATATCGACATAAAATACCATTTTATACGTGATATCTATCGAGGAGGCGACATTCATCTCAAATATTGTTGTAGCAGTGACATGGTTGCCGATATCCTGACGAAGAATTTGTCGAAACCTAGCCATGATAAGTTAACAAAAATGTTAAGTTTGAATTAATTAAATGAATGTATGTATTTTTAATATGCATGCATATGAACGTTGAGGAGGTGTGTTGAAATGCAGTCCTGCGTACAACGTACATATCCATGCACCCTGAATTTTTGTCTCTATAACCTTTGTAGTAATAACTGTTCTTTCACTTGCTTTTGAATAAAGAACTAATTGTAAGTGTTAACAGGCGTGTACTTGATTTTTTTACTTGGAACCAGAAGGCAAGTAAAAGCACTAAATTCAACAAATTCACGCGAATTAGGTAACTGAAATATTCATAACAATATGGGTGTCATACTATAAAGTTTAATAAGGTTATAGTTTGAAACTATTTGGGCTGTCACCTGTTTAAAAATTAAATTCAATTTATATAATAGGTTAAATTAATCATAACAATATGGATATGGAACACGAGATGGTTTGCCACCTGTCAAAAAATGTAATTAAATTAATTTCAATGAATTACTACGCTAAGGGCATTATCCAAAATGGCTTTGAAACGTTCTTTTTTCAACTACATTTAGTAGGATTGCTACCTGTTTAAAAAATCAAATTCAAATTAACATATGATTACAAAACACAGTATATGGACCAACCATTATGATGAGTTTTATTGAAATAATTTGCACCTTATCTAACACGCAGAAATTTCATACACTCATCGAACTAACTATAGTATATAGTAATGTCTTTTAACTTTCATTTTTTTGTGCATCTTTTGTGCCTTCTTAGAATTAATAATTATAAATAATTTCGAATAGGTGCCAACTTTGTACAAATATCTCCAGATACCCTTAAAATTAAAATCATTATCTGAATACAAAATTCCNATGTCTTTTAACTTTCATTTTTTTGTGCATCTTTGTACAAATATCTCCAGATACCCTTAAAATTAAAATCATTATCTGAATACAAAATTCCATCAAAATCGTTGGAGTCGTTTCCTAGAAACCTTTNGTCTTTTAACTTTCATTTTTTTGTGCATCTTTTGTGCCTTCTTAGAATTAATAATTATAAATAATTTCGAATAGGTGCCAACTTTGTACAAATATCTCCAGATACCCTTAAAATTAAAATCATTATCTGAATACAAAATTCCATCAAAATCGTTGGAGTCGTTTCCTAGAAACCTTTAGATATATCCACATACATATTTACAAGAATTGATTGTCTAAAGCACAGCAGGGCAGCGTCTGCCTGGCAAGCGACTGCGCGTCGTATTCGAGTATACATACACGCTATGCTTGAGAAGGCTGCGAAAGCTTCATTCAACTGCACGCACACAGTGACATCAATTTCACGTACACTACAAAAATGCTCTGCCGAGGCTGCCTATCTCTGGTCTAAAGTAATGAGATACATACATATATGCAGTTTGAGAAAAAAATTTTACGATTTTACTGCCTTAAAAACTTATTTTCAAGTTTTTGCTAGAACCTACCCTTAAGTAGAGAACTTTTCTAATGCCGTTTGCGTTTCTACAAAAAACGAAAACGCCATAAATGTACTGACAACTATTTTCTCCCTGCAACTCTCCAAATTTTTATATTGAAGCCCTCCTCCCCCATCGCCGAGCTGACGGTATTCTATTGCTAGTTTTGTTTGATATGGAGGGAAAATTAATCGAGTCATTTTACTGAAAGTACCGGACGACATACTACGGATGTGTGTGAATTGGTATCACTGATCAATGCTGATTGGCAATGATACTGAACTGATACGGTACTGATTTGTGAAGATAAATCTTAACTTTTATTATTATTACCAATCGATGACAACACATTATATGTGTATTAGGGTAGTCCCAAAACAGTAAAGTCGGAATTGTAATGCTCTCAGCCCCTAGGATTGTTCTATATCGAAAAAAGTATACCTTTATTTTTTTCTTTTGAAATAAAAAAATATTTAGAGGTCGCTCAAAGCGCTCAAAGTTGTCCATGTATTTTTATATGGGGAAAAATCTACTTTTCGTACAAATGGTATAGAATTCTTGAAAATCAATATTTTTCGATCGGAATAACAATAACCATTTTTTAATACGAAAGATTTTTTTATTGGCCCCCAATTGCATTTTTCGGGGTTTTTGTGGGTTTTTGGCGGACCTATAAATTATAGTTGCGATGAAAAAATTGTTAAATAAACAATTGGGTATTATTATTGGGAATCTTCTGCAGATAAACAGAGTTTTCCGATAGAAAAATATTGATTTTTAAGAATTCTATACCATTTCTACGAAAAGTTGTTTTTTCCGCATATAAAATACATGGAAAACTTTGGGCGATTTGTGCAACCTCTAAATAATTTTTGATTTCAAAATAAAAAATACTTTTTTCGGTATAGGGGGTGAGAGCATAAAAATTCCGACTTTACTTCTTCACATGAATTTTTGGACCACCCTAATGTACATACATATCGTCGCCTGGGTAAAAGATTGTCGTAAGCGCCATCTTGACGATTTTTAGTTCTAGATGCAGTTATATATTTTGAAATAAGGCCTTTCGACTGGTGTTATCAGTTTTTAGATATGTCCTTTAGTTTCCGAGATATTGACTACAATTTTTTCGATAATTTAGTAAAAATTTAGTTAGTGATGTAATATTTTAGAAATGGTGTTCTCCATTTTTGTATATCTCCTTTAGTTTCCGAGATATTGAGTAAAAAGTGTCGTTAATTTAGTTGAAATTTTGATCACGTTTTGTCCTATTTCATACAAAGTGGCTGCCAAATTGTGGACAAATGGCGCTCACGAAAAAATTTGACTAAGGAAAATCCTTCATAAACTCAAAACTAATTAACAATAAACATTTAAAATTCAATAATTTAACAGTTTTGTGAACTAGTAACATTTTCAGAGACTTTGGAGAAAATCTATCTTCGCGTTTTTGAGAAATTGTATACCAAACTTCAATCGCGATTTCCCACAACCTACCGAAATTAACATACGACAATCTTTTATTCAGGTGACGATATGTACTAGGGTTACAATGGCACGCCAGATGAATTATGGATACTAATAAAGGCAAAATTCTTCTCCTGAAGAGGTTTTCTCATTTGAGTTTCAATACGGTTTCTCCTTAACTTTGATGCAAAATTACTCACGAGGCGTCGCGAAGCACGCCGAGTATTTGCTAGTATTCAATACGCTCTATCTGCACTTTTCACAAAAATTAAATTCTGATATAAAAATCCACTTAACACTTAACTGTCATCGCTGATATTAATGCGGACCTTGTGTTACGCTTGACAGAACAATTTTATATATAAATATGCGAACATGTTTTCTTTACACTCCTTTTACAGCTAAACTATACTTCTAAGGCAGGGCTGCTCAAAATTTTTATATTGGAGTGAAATCACAATACCTTTACAAAATTTATGTGTACACTGAGATTTTTTTTTTNTCGTTAATTTAGTTGAAATTTTGATCACGTTTTGTCCTATTTCATACAAAGTGGCTGCCAAATTGTGGACAAATGGCGCTTACGAAAAAATTTGACTAAGGAAAATCCTTCATAAACTCAAAACTAATTAACAATAAACATTTAAAATTCAATAATTTAACAGTTTTGTGAACTAGTAACATTTTCAGAGACTTTGGAGAAAATCTATCTTCGCGTTTTTGAGAAATTGTATACCAAACTTCAATCGCGATTTCCCACAAC
Organism: Rhagoletis zephyria; assembly: GCF_001687245.7. Classification (NCBI taxonomy): domain Eukaryota; kingdom Metazoa; phylum Arthropoda; class Insecta; order Diptera; family Tephritidae; genus Rhagoletis; species Rhagoletis zephyria. The sequence goes on along the minus strand of NW_016157775.1, from coordinate 109,809 downwards.
CTACCGAAATTAACATACGACAATCTTTTATTCAGGTGACGATATGTACTAGGGTTACAATGGCACGCCAGATGAATTATGGATACTAATAAAGGCAAAATTCTTCTCCTGAAGAGGTTTTCTCATTTGAGTTTCAATACGGTTTCTCCTTAACTTTGATGCAAAATTACTCACGAGGCGTCGCGAAGCACGCCGAGTATTTGCTAGTATTCAATACGCTCTATCTGCACTTTTCACAAAAATTAAATTCTGATATAAAAATCCACTTAACACTTAACTGTCATCGCTGATATTAATGCGGACCTTGTGTTACGCTTGACAGAACAATTTTATATATAAATATGCGAACATGTTTTCTTTACACTCCTTTTACAGCTAAACTATACTTCTAAGGCAGGGCTGCTCAAAATTTTTATATTGGAGTGAAATCACAATACCTTTACAAAATTTATGTGTACACTGAGATTTTTTTTTTGTTTAAATGAAGCAAAAAAGCACAAGTTTATTTTTATTATACGATTAGTGAATGAAAATTGTTAACAATGGGAGTATTTACATATATGTGGAATAGTACAGTGCGTTAAGAAATGATACAGACTTAGTGGCTGAAAAGTTCCAAAATTTAGTGAGAGGAATCCTTGCACATATCTACATCATATTGCAAGCTCAAATTTTGCGTTTTCCTTGGGGCACTCCTGGCTTAAAAAAATCCGGCTTTAAAGCTTTAATAAATGATAGCATCATTGAAGCAATATGTAATACAACAACCTTAATTTATAATTTAATTTTTTTTGTTGATATTTTCCCTAAAAGTCGCGAAATTTCTTTTTTTCTGCAATCCGTATAAAAATGTCTGCAATCCTATCAACTTTATGCGATGTGATGCTACCAGGGATTTATATTGAATTTAAATTGGAAATCAATCATTTTCTATATCCCCTTTGAAGTTTTCCAAAAAGTTTTGGTGGCAAGTTACAAAAATGGCGCTACAAAGCACAACATACACTACGCTGTGCACTGAAAATGTTTGCAAAAAAGATATCGCGCTTCCAAACTTTAATGAACGCCATGTGTTTTTTTTTTCATAAATTTCGTGTTCACTTCAGTATACATATACGAATATTAAATCAATTTATAATATACAGTTTTTACAGTGCTGACATATTTTTTATTACTTTTTCATTCTATTGTTTGTGTGAATTTGTACGTTTTATTGGAGTGCCTGAGTTTCATATGGTAGGGCAAAGCAAACGCCCTCCCATATGAAGCTTTCATATGAATTGTGTTTATATGCCAGGGCATACGGGAGGGCGAGACAATTTTTTACGTAGAATTCGTCTTACGTTTCGATATGGAGGCTATGCTCAAATGTTATAGTTGTAATTTTTAGAGCTTCACGAAAACGCTTGTTACACGAGAACTAATGAAGCGATTTCAAAGATGGCGTTTCAAAGTTTAAAGTCTAAACCAATCGCTGGGTTCATTTTTGTAAGGAACCAGTTCGGTTTCGGTCGTAGATACAACGGTAAATATTGGCTTATTTTGAGGTAAATTTTGAGCCTTTAAAGCCATGTAGCATCTTATGATTTGCAGATATAACTTTAATTCTCGGGATATATGTTCTTTGGAGGAATAAAAATATTGTCGTGTACAAATTACACAAAAATTGAGCATTTTAAGGCAAAATATTAATGAAAAAATAAGCTCATTTTTTTCATTACGAAAGTGCTCGAAAACCACCCAAATGATTTTGTTTTTGTTTTCTTTAATCAAAAATTCAAGATTTTTCCTTTGGTATATGGGAAGTATTGGTTGATATATTCTAAGTATGTTTATTTTATTCAAATTTATGGGCATAAATGATTTTCCATACAAAATCACTTCGTCATCATTTTGCAAACACGTGCTTGCGTTGGAAGTGAAAGAAGGAGACAAAAAGTGTGTGTGTGTGTAGGTATTTCGACTTTTGAGTGACAGATGGCGCAATATTTATAGCCTAATCGCAGCGTATGTATGTAAATACATACATACGTACATATGTTGTTTGCAGTTAATGTGGCTCTGTTTTCTTGTGGTAATCTATGTATGTATGTATGCGAAAACTTTTTCGTCATATCATAACTTTTTATTTTTTCAAAAAAGAGTTGCCACCTGATGAAAAAAAGTAATTTAAATCATTTTTAAGTTAAATCAATTATTACAAAATGAGTATCGATGGAAATTGCTTTGAAAAGGCTTTCTTTCTTAATTATGCCACTTGTTTCAAAAAGCAAGTTCAACTAAAATAAAGGTATGAAATTGAAATGTATTCCTGATATGGATGTCAGACGAAAGAGGTTGTGGTTTGAAAATATTTTGCAGAGGGTTGCCACCTTATTAAAATTTAGATTCAATATAAGCAATAGGTTAAATAAATTACTTCAATATAAATATAAATCAAAATAACTTTGAAGAAACTTTATTTCCAAACTACATGTAGGAGGGTTTCCACCTGATTTTATAATTAAAATCAATTTGAATTAAGAGATAGATAATTTAAATATGTATCACAATACAAATGTCAGATAAAAAAGGTTTAACGAGGTTTGCCATCTGTTAAGTCGAATTAAATTAAATTATATGAAATATTGAAATATTGGCGTCAAAGAAAGGAGTATTAAGAAATATTTAGTTTGAGCATTTATAACATTAAAGAGGGTATCCACCTGTGTAAATGTTAAACTCAAATTATATAATAAGTCAAAGGAATTATTACAAAATGGGTATAATTTGACATGGGTTAAAAATGTTTTTGCTGAATTTTATTTAAGAGGGTTGCGGGTTATGGTTTAAAAATTATATTCAACTTGAATTAAGGGAACTAGATACATAATTTAAATATGTATCGCAATATGTGTGTCAGTCGAAAAAGGTTTAACAATGTTTTGGTTTTAAAATATTTTGAATAGGGTTTCCCTCTTTTAAAATTCGAATTTAATTAAAATATGTATAAGTTAAATGAAACATGACGTGAAACGAAAGTGGTAAGATATCCTTAGTTTGAATATTTAGAATATTAAAGAAGGTTGCAACCTCTTTAAAAAGGAAACCCAAATTATTTAACCCTTCGTAGGGCGCGCCGCGGCAAATTAGCCGCAAAAATTTTTATTAGTGGTTTTCAAGTACTAATTGTAGTAGCCGCCCACTGCCACTTAGTGAGTTTGTAAGTTTTGAGATGCAGCATGATTCACAGTTAGCTGTTACTTGCTGCGTTATATCGTTCAGTTGATATTTGTATTTGAAAGTTGGTGTCTCATATATGCGGCTGAATTGCCGCGTCGCGCAATACGACCAAAAAAATTCAATGTAACTCGCAAAATCTTTTTAAGATAGTTGGAAAAGTGAGTTTGTGATAAGGGTCTAAATCAAAATTGTTACATATTTTGTAAGTGTGTTGTCATGTATAATTTTAAAATTATGCTTTGCGTACACATTGTAACTATTATGATATTCATTTTCTTAGGTTTTAGAGAAAAAATGATGCTTTTAAGTGAGGTATTTTAGAACGAATTTCCGTCATCCCTTGTCAAATTTGGTGTGGAGACAAACCGGTTGTGCCATCTTCAGTGTTTTTTTTTTTTCGTTCTCTCGGAAACAACAATAACAAAAAAGCAGATGTTTTTAAACTTATAAAGAGGACAACCAGCTACGCAACAGAAATCGAAACCAGGAATGTGTACCATAATACATAAGATAAAAATTTGTCGTATTAATTGCAACAAAAATGTTTGCAGAAAACATTGCAAGCATATTTTACAATGTGTAGAATGTACCAACAGCACTGTTGATGATGACGCCTAAAAATTTCAAAAATAAATGCTTATAATATGTTTCAGTATAAACACAAATTATTCAACTGTTTTATTTGAATGATTTTTCGACATAAATAATAAAAAAAATGCAGTCAACCTTTGAGATACACCTTGCGGCTAAGTTGCCGCGGCGCGCCCTCTCGTGTAATTTTCAAAGCGCGCCCTCCGAAGGGTTAATAAGTTAAAGCAATTATTAAAAATATGGGTATCAATTGAAATGGGCTTAAAAAGGCGTTATTTCTGAACTGTATTTTGGAGCGTTGTCATGTATTTAAAACAGGGAGCAAAAATAACTGTTATCTCGAATTTACAAATTGAAAACGTTGCCTGAATTCTGAAATTTAACGAACACGTTGTTTCATAACAGTTAATAGATGAGAAATCTTTTTTCCGTTGCTGATAAGAGTTATCTCCCAACGTTTATTTTTTACGTTGCTCGATAACGGTTATTGCCCAACGTTTATTTTTTACGTTGCTTGAAAACAGTTATTGCCCGACGAATATTTTTACGTTATCTGATAATAGGTTATTCACTCTCTCACTTTTATTTCATCGTCTTTATCTTATTCTCCATCTCCATCTTCATCAATATCCTAATCTTACAACGTTTATCAGACAACGTAAAAAATAAACGATGTAAAATAACTCTTATCCAGCAACGTAAAAAATAAACGTTGGGAAATAACTCTTATCGGCAACGGAAAAAATATTTCTCCTGCATAAAACTTATCAGGCAACGTAAAAAATAAACGTTGGGTTATAACTCTTATCGACGAAATAAAAAATATTTCTCGTCTAATAACTGTTATGGAGCAACGTTTTTGCTATAAAACTTATAACTGTTATGTCCCTGATTTAAAAAAGCAAATTTAACTTAATTCATCAGGCACATGAAATATGTAAGTATCACAAAATAAGACGCCCGAAATTTTTTTATTTCTTAACTATATTTANAAATTGAAATGGGCTTAAAAAGGCGTTATTTCTGAACTGTATTTTGGAGCGTTGTCATGTATTTAAAACAGGGAGCAAAAATAACTGTTTTCTCGAATTTACAAATTGAAAACGTTGCCTGAATTCTGAAATTTAACGAACACGTTGTTTCATAACAGTTAATAGATGAGAAATCTTTTTTCCGTTGCTGATAAGAGTTATCTCCCAACGTTTATTTTTTACGTTGCTCGATAACGGTTATTGCCCAACGTTTATTTTTTACGTTGCTTGAAAACAGTTATTGCCCGACGAATATTTTTACGTTATCTGATAATAGGTTATTCACTCTCTCACTTTTATTTCATCGTCTTTATCTTATTCTCCATCTCCATCTTCATCAATATCCTAATCTTACAACGTTTATCAGACAACGTAAAAAATAAACGATGTAAAATAACTCTTATCCAGCAACGTAAAAAATAAACGTTGGGAAATAACTCTTATCGGCAACGGAAAAAATATTTCTCCTGCATAAAACTTATCAGGCAACGTAAAAAATAAACGTTGGGTTATAACTCTTATCGACGAAATAAAAAATATTTCTCGTCTAATAACTGTTATGGAGCAACGTTTTTGCTATAAAACTTATAACTGTTATGTCCCTGATTTAAAAAAGCAAATTTAACTTAATTCACCAGGCACATGAAATATGTAAGTATCACAAAATAAGACGCCCGAAATTTTTTTATTTCTTAACTATATTTAGGAGGGCTGCCAGCAGTGTCAGAACTTACTTAACTTATGCACAAATCCGAAGACGAAGATAATGCGAACACGAAGGAAATTGCTAATACGGGCACCTAGGCTAATATGAAACGTAATACAAATTTCTGCACTATGAAAATAAATAAAAATGAANTGATGCTTTTAAGTGAGGTATTTTAGAACGAATTTCCGTCATCCCTTGTCAAATTTGGTGTGGAGACAAACCGGTTGTGCCATCTTCAGTGTTTTTTTTTTNTTTATTTCTTAACTATATTTAGGAGGGCTGCCAGCAGTGTCAGAACTTACTTAACTTATGCACAAATCCGAAGACGAAGATAATGCGAACACGAAGGAAATTGCTAATACGGGCACCTAGGCTAATATGAAACGTAATACAAATTTCTGCACTATGAAAATAAATAAAAATGAATCGAAGTAGTGATACACGTCATGGCATATGTATGTCTATTTATAAGCTGATGGTACGGTACATATGATTGAAGTTAATGTGGATCTACTTCCCTATTGATAATGATTAATATTTTGCAATTCATATTGATTTATTAAGTTTAATTCAATACAATCAAAACTAATATTTTATGTACCGTTTTTAACTTGAATGTGATCTTAATAATATAACGTATTCTACGTTTAAGTTTAGCGGCTGTGGTTCCGACACATCCTCCAGGTCAGGACGAAGGCGAAGGACTGATCCTTTTTTATATTTAAAGTGTAAATTTGTATATGTGCCTATACTTCAGGGCAAAACAAAAACAGATGTGCTACAAGTGTTTATGGCCACTCCAGCAGCTCTAGATATATATAGTATTTTGACGCTGGTGTGCAGGGACTTACTCAAATTTCAAATCTATTTAAAATAAAGCGCCAAAATCAATTCAAAAATGACAACAACACAAGTACCATACATGTACATGGTTGGGCGGAAATGAATCCTAAATGTATGCTTTAACATTGATACTGAATTAAAAAAGTGCTAAGCAGCAGTGAGGAATAATTTTTAAGTAAATTAAGATTCATGCAGGAAGGTAAAATGAGTATGTAGAAGATGAAAGGGATTAAGGCCAAGATTAAAATGAAAGTACAGAAACATAAAAAAAAGACAGAGACGAAAGCAGATTTAAATACTTAATAAAATGACAATCAGGATAAATGTAAAGGAAGAGTTAAAGATAAAGATAAAAATGAAAAATGAAGATATAAATGAAATATAAAAATAAACATAAAGATATAAATAAAGATAAAAAACGATAGACAGAAATAGAGGAAGTGATAGAGATAAAGAAGATAAAACTGAAGAATGAGATATGTTGTGTGTTATGTAACTTTATATTATGCCAAGCTATATTATGTTATGATATGTTATGTCATTTTATGCTATGTTATGTTACGTTATGTTATGCTATGTTAAGTTCAACTCCTCTCCACTCAACTCAACTCAACTCAACCCCGCTTAATTTTAGTGGTTGAATTTAAACCGCTGGGCGAACACTAGTTTACTATTAAGGCCCCTATTATGAGTTACATTCGATCTTCGACTGTGGTCGAAAGTGCTGATCGAACGAATTTTCATTTGGTATTATGGCGCTCATTCGATGAAGAATAGCGCTATTGTGAACTTCGCTCGTTTATGTTGTTCACAATAGTATATTTTTCACCGCTGAGAAGCTTTGTTTACAAATCGAGCAAACTAAATAGTGTGCTTATACATATTTATGTAAATTTATGAAAATTAAAATGAAATAAAAAATAATGCAAAAAAAATATTTTTTAAAAACAAGCTTTTATTTAACATGCACAATCAAAAGAATAAAATAAAGTAGGTTAACAAAATATTTTTTTTTTTTTTTTGAATTTTTTTTTATTTATTGAATCTGCTGCCTAAGAGCCTAACAATAAGTTTTCGAATCTTAATCTATTCACTTAATTTACATCCCCTAGTTGGGATGAGTATTTTCTTAACTGGCCCTAAGAAAAGATTACGACTGGGCTGGTAAGTCATTCCTACGTAGTCTTGAGGTCCTGTTGACACGCAATAAAGATCTTGTAAATGATTTGGGTGCGCTAAAAGCTCCGATACATATTTCGTCTTCCGTTGTTCTATTTCGGTTCGTACTTCTGTATTCTCAAGTCGCGGTGAATGTTCTCATTTCGCATATACCAAGGTGCTCCGGTGATTGTTCGAAGGATTTTAGATTGCGCACGACGAAGGATTTCGATGTTGCTGCTGCTCGCGTTTCCCCATAACTCACATCCATAGGTCCATATCGGTTTTAAAACTGTATTGTAAATAAGCACTTTATACTCCAGACTCAGGGGTGAGCGAGAGTTAATAAGCCAGTGGAGAGAATTAGCCTTCAGCTTGAGATGAGTCCTTTTAGCCACTATGTGGTTTCGCCAAGTAGTCGCCTGTCCAGGTGGACCCCTAGGTAAGTGACATGATTGCTTTGTGGTATTTGTACGTTGTTTAAAGTCAAGGGCGGACAGTTACTCTTATTCAGTGTAAATGTAACTTGCTTACATTTTTGCTCGTTAACCTTTATTCGCCAGTTTGCGAGCCAATTGGCAACAGCTTCCATATGATTGCCTAGGAGCACAGTTGCTTGTAGAGGACACTTGGAGCGACTGATTATGGCAGTGTCATCGGCAAAAGTGGACATTATCAGGCGGTCGTTTGTAGGAATATCCGCGGTGTATAAGACATACAACATCGGGCCAAGGACACTGCCTTGTGGCACTCCAGCTTCGATTGCATGGGCTTCAGAAATGGTGGTGTTACATCGAACTGCAAACTTTCGATTATAAAGGTATGACTTAAGCAGTTTGTGTGTGCTTTGTGGGAGTAGCATTTGTATTTTATACATAAGACCATCTAGCCAGACGCGGTCAAATGCCTGGGCGACGTCAAGAAATATTGCAGCGCAATATTCCCTCTTTTCAAACGCTGTTCGGATTTCGGTTGTTATGCGATTTACCTGCTCGATTGTTCCATGTTTTTCCCTGAAGCCAAATTGGTGAAGTGGTATTATATTGCGGGCTTGCAGATGTGGGGAGATACGCAGCATAAGAAGTTTTTCGAATAATTTCGACATACACGGTAGCAGGCTGATGGGCCTATATGAAGATGGCTGCGTTTTGTCCTTTCCGGGCTTTGGTATCATCACAATAGTCGACTTTTTCCATTGGTGAGGGAAATGACAATGTTTAGTGATTGCGTTAAATAGCATACATATGCAAAGTACAGCACAATTTGGTAGCTCAATAATCATTTTTGGGGTTATTAAGTCGTGCCCTGGGGCCTTATTTGGTTGCAGTTGATCCTTAATTACTTTTGAAATTTCTTCAGGTACAAATTTCAGCGGCTCAAATTTTGACACATTGGGTACGGGTGGAAGTTGAAAATTATTAGTTGCGGGGTTTGGCCTAAAAACATTTTTTAGATGAGAAGCAAAGGTGTTTGCTTTTTCTGCGTCACTCCGAGCCCATTTGCCATTGTGGTCCCGTACTGGCATTTCAGTCTCTATTGGCGCATTTAGCTTGTGGTGTGCTTTCCATAACGAGTGCTTTGTGCTAGTCGGTGAGAGCTTTTGGATGTACTCGGTACTGTGCGTACTGCTCCTCGTTCTTGAGGGCTCTCGTCAGTGCATGTGTGGCCGCCTTGAGCAGTTGTTTTGATGCTGGTGATCTATGAGTCTGCCATATACGTCGTAGGCGTCGTTTTTCCAAGACAAGCATTTCAATTTTCCTATTGGTTAAATTATATTTTTTATTTTGCACATAACCTTTCTGGGGTGTGGAAATGCTAGCGGCTGCTCTAAGTGTAGATTCAAGAGCGGCTATGGAGTTTTCAATATCGGTCGGCGTATCTAAATTTGGATCGAGGCTATATGCGCACTGATATATTTTTTATACTTTAACCAATTTGTAGCCCTTGTCGTGAGCATATAGGGTGACTCTTTTTCTTGCGGCTGATGCCACAAGGTGAAAAGTACAGGTGAGTGGTCTCATGAGAGATCTGCAACTGATTCTGTACTAATAAGGCCGCGAGGAATTTTCCTTGTCACCGCAAAGTCAATCAAATCTGGCAAGATTTTTTAACAAGAAAATTTTGTCAAAACTGCACTAAAATGAATAAAAAAAATAAGTTAGTAATTTTCATTTGAGTTTGAACAACTCCTTTCACTAAATGGCTTTTAGTAACTTTAACGAGACCTTAACTTATTTTATTTTATTCATTTTGGTGCAGTTTTGACAAAATTTTCTTGCTAAAAAATCTTTTGTTACACTACTTTTTTTTATTCCTTTGATTGTACATGTTAAATAAAAGCTTGTTTTTAAAAAATATTTTTTTTACATTATTTTATTTTCTAATTTTTAGTCCATTTATAAAAGCGTTGTATATTAAAAAGTGTTATTTTATTTTATGTACAAAATTTTGCAATAGATATTAAAATATTTCAACTTGCAATGAAAGAGAACAGAAGACTATGCAAGCAAAATGTTTGCTTACGTTTTCTATAAACATACATATGTACATATAGCAGCAGTTAATTTCATTTAAAGAAATGGCGTGTCGTCCATTTCCGCAGTAGCATATGTAAATAGTGCATATATTTAGGCGCAATATTTAACTTCTTCTGGCGGGGCGACATCTGGAGTCCTCCTACAACGAGGTTCATATCTAGACTAGGTTGATATCTAGAATTTGCCACAAATAGCTTTGCTACACTATCGCCGGCAGCTTTAACAATTTTACAGTGGTTTTACATTCTTTGGCAAATTACGCTCTGTTAGCCATAAATCATACTATTTTTTGACCGCCTTTGAATCAAGACGCCTGGACCATATGGGGAATTCATTTATATATTAAATTGCATTGTCATCGTGATTGGAACTATGCTGAAAATTTCAAGTCTCTAACTTGTCGGGAAGTTAGTTTAAAATCGATTGGAAATTTCCGCGATTTCCGCGGGATGACCAAGTTAAATAAAAGCTTATAAAAAGAAAGCAAGTTTATAAAAACGTGGTAAAAATTAGTAAAACGAAGTTCTGGGGTTCAACGATTCGTCAGAGGATGAGAGTTTAGTGAACTGGCCAGGAGTAGTAAAGAGTAAGAGAGTTTAAGTGTAGTCTTTACAATATATTTTTACACAAAATATATTTAAGAAATTTGTCAACAGATTTACTAAAAACTTCCGACTTTCTAAAAAAGCGTTTGTGAGCCAAATCTATTTAAAATATTTTAAAACTATCCACAGCTCNCTATTAAAAATATTATAAAACTATCCACAGCTCTATGATTTGTTCTCAGAGATCGTGTCAATTGAGTATTGGGATTTTCTTTCACAAGTAAAAGCAGCCTTTCGAGCTTGTGTTTTGTATTCACGACGTTAAAACTGCATGAAATTGATAAAAGTTGTTTAAAATTGGTGTCTACCCGCCAAAAAGTAAGAAAACAAATGCAAAATCATAAATTTTTCACAATTTTCTAACACTTCGCTACACCATCGAAAGCAAAATTCTGTTCGACAGAAATTTCGATAATCAACGAAAATTTCGACACGGTTGCATAGCTCATAATACGAATTTCACTTTCGATCTTCGATAACCAGCGAAGCGATAGCCCAATGTTAACGTTATTTGAGTCTACGCAGAAAGGTCTGCGCAAAAAAACTGCCATATCACTCTTATACTTCCGTCCCTTTTCTTGGCAACACAGCAAGAAGAATTCTACTCTGTAAGGGTTATGATACTAAGCGCAGCCGAAGGCCGCCTACGCTTCCGCCTCTTTTCTAGGCAACACAGAAAGGAGAATTCTACTTTGTAAGGGTTATGAACCCCAAGCGGGACCACCTACGCAGAAAGAAGTTCTGCGCAAAAAAACTGTGTTATCACTCTTACGCTTCCGCCTCTATTTTTGGTAACACAGAAAGGCGAATTCCACTTTGTAAGGGTTATGATCCCTAAGCGAGGCAGAAAGCCGCCTGCGCAGAAAAAAGTTCTGCGCAAAAGAAACTATGATATCACCCTTACACTTCCGTCCAATTTTTGGCAATACCGGAAGAAGAATTATGTTGTTGTTGTAGCGGCTACAATCACCCCGCTCAGATCGGTTAGTCCCTCAATCGTTTTCGTCAAGCTTTACTAGCGGTAGACCCAGGAAGCGTGCAGCATCGATGGGGTATGTCTATAAGGACAGAGGCGTTAGCAGCGTGGGTTCAGTGCGCATGCTAAGAGACGCTGCGAGTCAAGGGGCGTCTCTCCGCATGCCGGGCATTCATTTGGCACATCTGCATTTATTCTGCTCAGGTGTGAGTTAAACCTGATGCAGTAACCAGAGCGAAGCTGGTCTATTGTGGTCCGAGTCTCCCGAGGCACACGAAGCTCAGTCTGATCGAATTCTAGTGGTTACTTGCCCATTCACAGGTCTAGAGTCTATATAACTCGAGACTGACTCTCTCTGAATGCCGCTCAAGGCCTGTCGGTAAGCTGACGATGCAGAGGTTGTTTTATGAACCTCTGGACTTCTTCCGTCAGTCCATACAGATGCCCTCTGACGTGACGTGGTGAGGGCTCTTCCGGGTGTCCACGACGGCGACACCCAACTAGGAATTGCTTTAGGAGCATTGGTTTATGCTCCTTAATCGGGAGCATATGGGCCTCTCGTCGNCAGATGCCCTCTGACGTGACGTGGTGAGGGCTCTTCCGCAAGCAGATGTCTGTTCGGGTGCCCACGACGGCGACACCCAACTAGGAATTGCTTTAGGAGCATTGGTTTATGCTCCTTAATCGGGAGCATATGGGCCTCTCGTCGTGCAGGTGATTTTGCGGCGACGTCAGAAGGCATCCTGTCGCTGTCCTCAGTGCTGTGTTTTGGCAGGTCTGCAGCTTCATCTACTGCGTCCTACTAGTCCCCAGCGACCACACATGCGATGCATAGTTCAGAACTGGCCGGCCAATTGCCTTGTACGTTGCCAACAACGTGTCTTTGTTTTTGCCCCAGGTGCTGCCGGCTAGCGACTTGAGCACCTTGTTGAGAGCAGACTCTCTAAGGTTACTCCGAGGCTCTTTGGGTTATTCACCGTCGGAATTGGTTCGTCATCGACGTGAATACCCAGTTGCAGTCGTCCAAGTGGTGAGAAGCGTTGCTGAGGATTTTGTAGGAGAGAGGATTAGGATGCGTGATCAATTCCATTCCCAGATGCCATTATCGAACAATTCTCACCGTAAGAGACAATCGAGACTCCCTCTGGTGGTTGAGGGAGCTTAGAAATTTAAAAGTTGAACAGTACCACCACCCTGTGGAACCCCCTTTTTTATTTTCCTAGGTTTGCTCGATTTGTCTCTAAAGATTACTGACGAGTGTCGACCACTCAGATAATTCGACCACCGCTTGAGTCCCTGTGGGAGAGACGAGGCCTCTATGTCTTCTAGTAACATTGAGTGGATGACGGTGTCGAACGCCTTGGACAGGTCCAACGCTACTAGAATAGATCTCTCACAGGGGCGGTTTCGGTTTAGGCCACGAGTTATCTGAGTGTTTATGGCGTTAAGTGCTATTGTTGTGCTGTGCACTTTACGGAACGGAGCTATCGGGCGATTGGACTCTCCTTTGTTGGACGGTTTCCCCGGTTTAAGCAGTGGAACGACTCTCCCCATTTTCCAGACGTCAGAAATGATGAGAGTGACCATAGACAGGCTGACGACTTTGGTTTGATAGTCCACTCCAGCAGGACTTAAATTTTTCAGTATTAGCATCCAAATTCCGTCGGGACCAATGGCTTTGGAGGCTTTCGCCTTCCCGATGGCTACCCTTACCTCGCCGCTTGTGAAAACAAGAGGAACACTTGGTGTTGGCAGTTTGTGCAGCCTTATGGTCACTCGAAGTTTGGCTTTGTCTGCCGGAGGATGCAGTATGAACTGTCGGCTAAAATAGCTCGCGCATCGCTCTGGGTCCGACGAAGCGTGGTCGCCAAAAGATATTTTCAACTCTGTCGGCACGCTTCGTAGGGTTGGACAATGACCCCACGGTTGACCAAAGCTTACTCACACTAGAGGCGAAGTTGCAGGTCTTCAGATGCTCTTCCCAATTCTTCCGCTTATGTATGTATGTTCACTAGTTGAATAACCTGCGCGTTGAGCTCCCTGGTACGGGATTTCCAGGATAGGCAAGGCAGCCGCTTCAGCAGGAAAATTCGGTCGGGGATCCGAAATGCATCCTGCTGGAATGAAGCGGGCTGCAGCAGCAGTGACAACCCTTCGGAATTTACGCTCACCTACGTGAAAGTAGGTTGGTGTGGGTAGTGCAGTGAAGGTGCTTTCAGTAACATCCGCCAAGCCTTTCCAGTCAGCTTTCGAGAAGTTGAAACTGGTCCGATCATTCGCGGAAGCAAAGTCGGCGGGTTTATTAATCGAGATGACTATGGGCAGATGGTCTGATGCCATATTCAGCCTAGGGCGCCATGATATGCTGCTTAGTTTATCAGCGCTGACAATTGTTAGGTCCGGCGAGCTGCAACAGCTACCCATAATCCTGGTGGGTGCAGAATGTCGAATCGTCTATCTGCTCATCCAAGAGTGTTCCCGTACGATCATTCGACAGGCATGAACGCCAAAGATCGAGGTGGGCGTTAAAGCCACCAACTACCATTCGGTTTTCACCTCTGAGGACGGCACCTATTTCAGGGTGATATCCTGCCTGGCAGCTGGTGACAGGGGGTATATATACGATAAATATTTCGAGCTCGACATCGGCTGACTGGATAGAAATACGCTGACATTCTAGGATGGTATCCCTACGGTAGATGTCTGCTTCGATAAGACGATATACTGCACGGTGTGGTGCGTGATGAATTGCCATGCAACTTCGTCTCTTAGACCGCAGCTATAAATATCCCATGCCAACCCATGAAGACTGTTATCTCCTGGATCTTGCTCTGTAGTCCGTTAAAGTTAGGGAGACTTATTGGAATATGGGGCGTTAGTGAGGTGTGTTGCCTTCCCGCCACTTGCTGTGCGTGCTTCTGTACAGCCTGTTGCCCTGTGGTGGTGGTGGGCGGCGTTGCAGTTGGCACTTGCGACCGAGCAGCGCAGCACGGACCCTCATAATCCCTCGTCCAATCTCGCGTTGTGCGCAGTCCTCAACATGCCCTAAAGTGACACCAGCCAAGGCAAGTGCTGCACTTGGCTGACGTCACCTTACGGAATATCCAGGTCTGACACACCGAGCAGATTCTCGGAGGACCCAAGAGTTGTTGCCGACGGCGTATGGGTGGTGGTGCGGTTGTGTCTGTGGTAAGGCATCTAGTACCGGGATTCGGGATCCCGAATCTCGGGTGGTCCAAAGCCCTTTTTTGAGTCCCGAAAATCCCGGGATTGAATTTAATTTACGACCAAATTAAAATAAAATGAAATTCAGACACTGTAATGGCATAAAATAATTATGAAATGCAACCCTACAAATAATCAAATAAAATAATACATTCTGACACTACTAATATTTAATGTTATATAATATATATAACATATTATGAGGAATTCTTTTCCATATTTTTAACTTATAATTTTTTTACTTCTTGAAACAAAGCTCTAATAACATTGGCTTTAAGAACTACATATATCTCTTAATAAAATACAACAATATCGCTTAAAAAAATCAATTTTTTTCAACGCCAAAAAGAGTAACGCCCCGAACACACATATACAATTGTTTTAAAGTTAATATAGCCTTTAGTTTGCTGTTATAATAAATTTTATTAACTTCACTGTTTTCTCTTCAAAGTATTTTTGTAGATTGTGCTCTTCATACATGACAATTTGCGCAAATCGGTTGACTTTGATGGTCATATCAAAATCACTTCCGTTTTCAGTAACGTCCGAACACAAATTTCGAAGGCAAGTACACCGGCATTAATTCAAATTTCTATTATTTTATTCTCATTAGGTACTGCTCCAAATCTTTCCTTGTATCACAAAAAATGTTTAACTTATGATTTTTTTGTCGGCAAAAAAGTTAAAAGAAATGTCCGAACGTAACGTCCGCAACGCTAAGATTTGCCCATATGCCTAAAACAATGTTACGAATATCAAAACCACTTGCAACAAATGAGTTCATCCATACACGCGTATGTACAAACAAAGTTAAGTATGGATACATATAGGTAAATAGTCGTATACATGTGCCGAGTTTGCATAATCGGAAGTCAATTTCATTCGCACGGCAATTCCTCTTACCCTGCATATGCCTAAATCTATGCAACCATTTGCAATAGCAAGTAAAAACAGAGTGCTTCTAATGAAAATAAAAATTTTCTGTTGCAATACACATGCAAAGCCCTTCGAAATTTTCTGCTGGGCTATGCGTTACAGCTTTGCAAATTTTACCCCTACCGAAACTAAGGATGTATACACATGAAAAATGTATCTTTGACACTGGTGGCAGTTTATAGATCGCCAGATAAACAGGGATCTCCAGAGCATATATTTTGTGAATTATTTAACGAGCGAATGGAAGAAATGGGTGATGCATATGGTGAAACTTTAGTAATGGGAGATAGATTGGCTTGTGAACAACTCGTACAAACAATAAATTGATCAATTGATATCTGATAACGCATACAGGCAAATAGTAATGGAACCGACGAGAATAATTCAATCTACACTGAGGGGAAAAAATATTAAAATCAAATAGAAACGTAATTGGTCTTACTATAAACGTCAACGAAAGTACTGTATATTGGTAAATATTCAATTCAATTATTTATTTATTTATTTCAGTCTTGGAATACAGAATATTCTTACAGACTACTCAGCTAACACTAATTAAGTGCTACTAAAACTTAAAAATTAAGATGAGTTTTAAATACATTAAGTTCACAAGAGCTAAGATTAAATACATCGCTAGTGGTATAGCGCAGAGAAAAATGTTCGCAGATGAGTAACCAAGGCAGGGCCTGATTGTGAGAAATCAATGTCCAAAGCGTTGAAGACTAGGTTAAGTTCAGCACACGTTCTAGAGATCGGAGCGTTGGCACCATAACTGCTTCTAGAGAAACCTATTTTAAAGAAATCCCAATGGCGGAGGATTCTAGAGGGAATATTAAATGCAATCTTTTCTAGAAGAGAAGGGCAGTCAATTGAGCCAGTTATGATGTTAACGACAAACGTGCACGCTAAAATGGATCTTCTGTTATCCAGTGTTGTAAGGTTGATTAGTTGGCAGCGAGAATAGTATGAAGGAAGTGGTAAAGAAAAATTTAATGAACGGAGAGCAAATTTTATGAAAACTTTTTGAACACGTTCTTATCGGTTAGCTAGAATTTTAGTGTAAGGCCTCCAAATAAACGTTGCATACTCCAGTCTTGACCTGACTAGTGCACAAAACAGAGTTTTAAGAGTGTAAGGGTTCGTAAACGCCTGACAGTTTCGGCGGATAAAAGCTAGCATCGAGTATGAGCGCGAGAGGATGTAATCGACATGACTATTGAATGCGAGTTTGGAGTCAAAGACAACACCAAGGTCCTTCATTTGGGTCACAGATTGCAAAACAGAGCCAGAGATAGAATATGATGTATGCAAAGTATTGAGATGTCTACTGTAAGATACATGAAAGCATTTGCCGATATTTAGCGTCAACTGGTTTTTGCAGCACCATTCATGAACTCTGTTCAGGTCCGATTGCAGGTTGGCTGAGTCATAAAGGTTTTTGATAGTTGCAAATATTTTAAGGTCATCAGCATAAAGTAGGTAATTAGCAAATTTGAAACAAGAACTGATATCGTTGATGAAAAGCACAAAAAATAGAGGACCGAGAATGCTGCCTTGAGGGACACCCGAGGACGCGATGAACGGTTGTGAAGTTGCATTATCGACTACTACAAAGCAGCGCCTATCAGTTAAGTAGGATTTAACCCAAGACAAAAATGTCGAATGAAATCCAAAAGAGATCAGTTTCAGCAGAAGTAAACGATGTGATACTTTGTCGAAAGCTTTCGAGAAGTCAGTGTAGATGGTATCCACCTGAGCTTTGTTTTCAAAAGCAGATAAGCAGTAATCACTGAAAATAGCCAAGTTTGTGACTGTTGAGCGGTTAGCGACGAACCCATGCTGATTAGCAGAAATTAGGTTTTTAACAGCAAAAGACAGTTTACAACTTACAACAATCTCAAATAATTTGGAGACTGAAGATAGCTTTGATATCGGTCTGTAGTTGCGGACATCATTTTTGTTCCCACATTTAAAGATAGGGGTTACAGACGTTTGTTTCCAGTCGTCCACAAATATGCCCGAGGCCAGAGAGTGATTGAAGATTGCAGTAAGAGGCTCAGCTAAACATAGACAGTTTTTCAACAGAAAAGCCGAGAAACCCTCTACATCGCTTTGTGAAGATGGCTTAAGATCACCAATTCCTTTGATAACGTCCTCGGTTGAAATGGTTAGCGAACCAAAATTCAGCGAAGAGTCACTAGAGGAGCTAGAGGCCATTATATTCGAGTCCATGTCATTGACAAAGTTAGCGCAAAAAACTCAGCGAATAGGTTTGCCGAGTCAGAGGCTGAATTTGCGGAGCGACCATTGTAGAAAACATTTGTGGGAATTGATGAGCAAGATTTTCGGGAATCAATCAAACGCCAGAAAGATTTGGGATTCGAGATAATATTAGCTTCAAAGTTTAAAATATAATTTCAGTATAAAAATTTGTTCAAACAATTAAATTCTTTTAGAAAGTACCGGAACTTAAGAAGATGCGCGGAGTCGTTTGAGGATTTATACAATTTGCTAAATTTGTTTTTTAAATTTTTTAGATGCTTTAAACGCTTCGTGTACCACGGTAGTTTGTACACCTTCTTCTTAAGAATAGGGATGTACTGTAGGCATAGCTCATAGAGGGTGGTCTTAAAAATACGGTAACAAGAGGTTACATCACTGCCACGGAAAGTATAACTCCAATCTATATCCGATAGGGCATCATTTAAGGAAGAAAAATCACTCGCTTTATAGTTAAAATTAATACTGCGATCTTCCGGCAATGAATCAAAGTTATAAAACTCCAGCTCAAGAGCGAGAGGCACATGATGCATT
This sequence comes from Rhagoletis zephyria, assembly GCF_001687245.7. Lineage (NCBI taxonomy): Eukaryota > Metazoa > Arthropoda > Insecta > Diptera > Tephritidae > Rhagoletis > Rhagoletis zephyria. Next base: position 91,162 of record NW_016157775.1, on the reverse strand, counting down.
ATAGCCGGAGAGATGGGAGACATACATTCCGATAACGTGAAATTTACATTGTCACTGATAAAAGCAAGATCCAAAAGTCTATTTAGTTGGTTATAAATAAAGTTAACTTGCTGTAATCCAATACTTGAAAAGCTATCAACGATATAAATTTCTGTTGGAGAGCTCACGTTTGCAGCTATAAGAGCAGCAGAATCCCCACTTGGAGTCCAGTTCAACCGGCTAAAGTTGAAATCACCAAGAACACAAATGTGACTATTACCAACGACATCAGACGCCAATGATACGATGTTATCAGCATGTGCAACGTAAAGGCTTTCAGAGCTATTCGGCGGGATGTATGACGCACATATATAAAGGATATCGCCGGAGGAGCTGTGAATACAGACGCAAAGCTGATCAAGGAGCGAGTCAGAATTGGTGAGCGTTACTTGTGAAGCTTTGAATCTCCGTTGAGCCGCTATGAGAACACCACCGCCTCTAGAACATCCCGTCTTCTCAGCATCACGGTCTTTCGATGTCGAAAAGGTCAGAATCAAAGATTTCGCAATCAAAAAAGCTGTCGTTAAGCCATGATTCCACAAAAACGTATACGTCATATTCCAAATGAGCAGTTAACATGCGAACCTTTGCACATTTAGTTCGCATACCAGATATATTTTGGTAGTAGATTTTCAGATTATTATCATTGCAGCTGCGATTTGGGCTAGTGGTTCGCTTCCGAGTTGTCCAGTTTTTGAAAAAAGCGGAACGGTCTTACTTTTATATTAGTCGGCCAGATAGCTAGGATTCGCAATTTGGTTGTAGAATGCTGGTGAAACGCCAAATTTAAAGTTAAGGCTACGCAAACTATCGACAGAAGCACCCTTTTTAACCAGCTTGTAGCAAGCCAGGTGTTGACTGTCAACGCCTGACTGATTAGCAACATATGAAATTATTTTATCTTCAGTCACGGATGGTTTGAACGAAGAGATGTGTAACTATTCACGTCGAGGTCGCAGTTAGTATTACTGCCCACAAAAATATTTTATATCTATTTGATATCTTGTTGCGAACCGTTTTCCACTCATATTTTTCAGCACCTCCGTAGAATGCTGTGTAACAGCGTTTGAAGGCAGCGGCGATGTGAGCAAACCAGACGTAGGAACAGGATCGCATGAATTTGAAAACACAGCATCACCAGCAATAGGCAAAGAAGCATTAACTGAAACATTGCGGGCTACAGGCAAGCAACGAGTTTCAGTATTATTGTGCATAGCATTAGAATTAGCATCCCCGGCAGTAGGCAAAAACTGAATAGGCAAAGTAGGAACCGTAGAAAACTGTGTGACAGCGTTTGAAGGCAGCGGCGATATGAGCGAACCAGACGTAGCAACAGGATCGCATGAATTTAAAAACCCAACATCAGCAGCAATAGGCAAAGAAGCATTCACTGACACATTGCGGGCCACAGGCAAGCAATGAGTTTTATTGTTATTGTGCTTTGCACCATTAGCAGCATCACCAACAGTAGGCAAAGCATTCACTGATGCGCTATTGTTATTGTTGATATGCTTAGCACCACTAACTGAATGCGAAGATGATGTTAAAGAGGATGGTGAAGAGCCGGTAAAAGTCATTTCAGTAATAGCGGTATAATTGCCATCATCAGGCGCAACAAAAGTATTTTGAACAGCAGGCGGGCAGCTATTCGACTTCTTTTTGGAAGCATTTACATTGTAGTTTGTTGTTTTAGCAACAGCCACTTTTAGGATATTAATTTCACTTAGCACTTTCGCAATGTTGTTGTTGTTGTCATTGAAAATTTGTTTGCTTATGGATTCTAATTGAATTTTGACTACGTTGAGTTGCTCGTGTAAAGATTTGAATTTTGTCTCAAAGTCACTTTTAATGGACTCCAACCCTTGTTTATGTGACGACGATATTAGGTCAAGAGTCTTGCTTAATGTAGCTGGCATGAGTATGCATTCCGAACAGAAATAGCGAATGTGGCGGTTCGAGATGAGCAAACCAATATCGTATTCCGAAATTTGTCCTTCACAGCACGCACGATGGAAGCACTTCTTGCAAAATCCACTGCAGGGCACGATACAAGTATCTCCTCGCGCAAAAACCTTGTCGCACTTGCCACAGAGGCCATCCATATTGAGCGTCGAAGTTCACAGCTTACACAAATTTGTAGAGATTTTGATTAAAACTAGACGAGCAAAGAAAACACGTCCGCACTGCACGACAGCTATCGCAATTACGCGCATATTAAAATGACCGCGTTCGTTCTGAAAAAGCATCCGTGAAGTGAATAATCAAGACAAAAACTAAAAAAAAAAATATTTAACTTGCATGTTGCCTGCAGTGGAATTCGAACCCTGACCATCTCTGGATATCAACAAATTGTGGCATGCATCTTTGCGCACTCAGCTACACCCAGGCATATAAATTTGCTTTCAAATGTTGAATATCCATCAACACCACAGCATGCGATTTGTACGGATAAACATGTACTATGTATGAATGTGTGTGTTGTCACCGCTCCCAGAGCGGCGCTCCGCATACTTGAGGTGCGTATGTACACTCATATATATACCCAGATGTGAACAGTCAAATACGTGCGCAATAAATTTTGTATGAAAATATTATTTTTAAATTCGAACATTTTTAAACGATAATCAAATATAAAGTATTCATTTTTACTATGCATTATTTCCCTCATAGTGCGACATTAATTGACTTCGCACTTACAAATATGTCTTGTATAGAAACGAAAGTTAACCCTAACTATACGGTGAGTGGTCATGAGTCCATTGTAATCGAACTAAAATGCAGAAATTTAAACAAAGTACAAACTAAAAAGGCAATGAAGTCAATCGCATTCAACCAAGAAACATTTATCGAAATAGTAAAAACCAATAGAAATAATCTAATGGAGATCAACCCATACCACATAGTGAAGCCCAGTAAATTTGGGATTTAAAAATACACCATCGTAATCCTTGCTTAATTCTCTATAAAAAGTATTTTCCAAAAAAATGAGTTTTTCAAAAACTATTTTTAAAACATTATTTTTTTTGCATAGTGAAGACCAGTAAATTCGGGATTTAAAATTACACCATCGTAATCCTTGTTTGATTCTCTATAAAAGGCATGTTCCAAAAAATGGGAGTTTTTCAAGAACTATTTTTAAATTTTTTTTTTATGACGAGGTGATTTATTTTGTTAGAGTAAACAATGAAGTCTCTACGATGAACAGAACCCGAGATATAACAAATTGAAGAAGTACATGATTATTTAGTCAGAATCACGAAAAAGCCATTCTTTTTCATATCGGACACCAAATTTGGTGTCACGATTTCGATTGGCTTCCCATTTTTCCTTTTTTCTTCGGATATATGATCGGTCAAATCTTGGCTTTTTTCGTTATTCTGACTAAATAATCATGTACTTCTTCAAATTGTTATATCCCGGGTTCTGTTCATCGTAGAGACTTCATTGTTGACTCTCACAAAATAAATCCCTCGTCATAAAAAAAAAAAATTTTTAAATATTTGTCAATGTTTTTGTGGCTTATTAACATTTAATTTTATTTTTTGAGCTTTGTACCACGATTGTTTATCAGGAAAAATTGAAAAAGCAACAAAGTCTAAGCGGTAGAAGTTATAGCAGCTATTTCGGAGATCACCACATCTCCTCATCATCATTGACAAATACATAGTTTAGGAAGAGCCTGCCTGAAACTATACAATAAAGCACATAAGCAAATGGATGTATAGAATTGACAACAACAACCACGCTGTCAAGTTTAAATAGCGGCAAATCAGCTGCACTTGATAGTAGTTGGTTGAATAAGGAAAATGAATTAGCATTTGTCCCGTATTCGGTGTTTTGGCGCCTTTGCGTTAAAATGACATGTCTATGAACGAGTTTTTATTTTTAAGTCTGGACGCTTGCGATTCGAATCAAGGAGCACATACATATGTAGATGGTTTCTGAAGCTATAATTTTGCGGAGGAAAACTGGGTATTTGTGGGTATGAATCGAAAATAGACGTTAATGATTATTGTTATTTCTAAAAAAAAATTTCACTAGTATTTAGCTTTTCAAGGGTTTCTTTCAACGCATTCAACGTTGAATATTCAGTAGAGCAGCTGATTTTACTTTTTTCGAGAATTTCATCTCTGAATTGTTACTGTAACTATGTTTACGTATATGGATTCCAAAGCCCACAAAAAATACACACGGCNTTTGCTCACAGTTTACTTTAAAATTTCAAACTATGTTTACGTATATGGATTCCAAAGCCCACAAAAAATACACACGGCTTGCTGTCCAATGTGCCGGGTGTGGAGGCAGTTTTCAAATTTTGTGAAGAGAGAAAGTATTCACTAGCCGAAACTACATCAAGTAAAAATTATTGCTGACTGTATCTTCAACATGAGAAACTCCAAATAAGATGACTACCATGAGAATGTTGTAAATGTAAAGAAGTTCTTAAAGATGGAAGGGTACGTTTTACATTCAGCCCATTCCGGATGACATTAATCCGTTGAATACCACTCGTGTTTCAAAAGTAGTTGCACAGGAATGTTTGAAACAAATTTTGCGGGGTAAAAATTCCGAGCACAAAGTACAAAGTTATGGAAAAATATTCTACGAATGTGTGACGTTACAAATGAATAGTTGTGTGCTGTTTTCACATAATATCGATAAAATATATGCCAAATAAAATGCTGTTTCAAGGCTAATAAATCCAGGATCATTGAAAAAGATTTTTAAAATCCTTCAGCTTTTGTGGAAAAAATTAGCAAAATTATTTTTAGTCCCGTATTCGGCTGCCATAATTATGGTCACCGTAGATATGATGGAACATTTGCCAAACTTGAATTTGTCTCTAAAAGGAGAGAATAAAAATGTTTTCTATTGATCGCAAATTATTTTAAGTTTTGTAGCTAAACTACATCTTTTTACTCATGATCTCAAAAAAAGAATATCTCATAATTTTCCATGGCTAGAAAAAAATATTTGCACATGATTTAAAAGCACATTTTGAAAAAAGATTTGTCCATTTTAAATTATTGAAAAAAGATTTGCCCATTTTAAATTATTTAAATTTACGTTTGCATACTTCATAAACTCTTTTTTATCTAACACAATTGAGGATGAATTTGCAATATCCGAAAAACTCCCTTTTAAGAAAAGCGAAGAAGAGTTGGTGTTTTTGGAATGAAAAGAAGATAAAGTACTGGGAATGCAAGATAAAGCTTTGCCATTGCTTGGGTTCCGGCAACAAGTACCAGATTAAAATATCCGCTGGTGAAAACAGCTGCGTGACGTATATTTTAAATTTTTACTTAGGTTATACGGTTGCACATCTCCCACATACACTAACTGCCTTGATAAATACTTGGGTAGCAAGTTATGTTTCAATTTAAATACAANACAACGTATACCTGTGAGGGATCCTTTGAATTTTCATTAATATCAATCTTACATACATTAGAATAATAATAAAATTAATATTTTTCATTTCTAGCAATAATTTTTTTAAAGAATAATAATTTTATTTTAAAATAAAATTTTTTTTTTTGTTTTTTTTTGTGGCTCTTTGTAGCATTTAGAATTTACATGTGGCTCTNTCTAACACAATTGAGGATGAATTTGCAATATCCGAAAAACTCCCTTTTAAGAAAAGCGAAGAAGAGTTGGTGTTTTTGGAATGAAAAGAAGATAAAGTACTGGGAATGCAAGATAAAGCTTTGCCATTGCTTGGGTTCCGGCAACAAGTACCAGATTAAAATATCCGCTGGTGAAAACAGCTGCGTGACGTATATTTTAAATTTTTACTTAGGTTATACGGTTGCACATCTCCCACATACACTAACTGCCTTGATAAATACTTGGGTAGCAAGTTATGTTTCAATTTAAATACAAATAACANACCCACCCCTGCTTTATACGTAAACGTTAGTTCTGTACAAATTAATCCTAAAATCTTCGTTATTCCTTAGGTTATACGGTTGCACATCTCCCACATACACTAACTGCCTTGATAAATACTTGGGTAGCAAGTTATGTTTCAATTTAAATACAAATAACAAAACATTCATTACTGTTCTTTGATATTAAGCCATTTTAAGGTATCAAGCATGTGTGTTATTAGGGTCAATATATTGCACAATAGGATACAACGCATACCCTTATTTTGTAATTTTTGCAGCACCCATTTCTGCTGCACCCAGGAACAATTTTGTAGTGAGGATTGATCATCACGTTGTACAATCTTAAAGTGCTATCAATTGACAAACGTTTTCTAATCCTCCGAAAAACCCAATCTTCTTGGCAATTTTACTACAAACATAGTTCAAACGGCTATTGAAGTTTAAATTTGTATCTATAACTATCCCTAGGTACTTCATTTCATCGACTTTTCCTATTACTTCATTATCTATGATTACATCTTCACCTGAGTTTCCACTTATTATGATAGTCTTAGTTTTGTTAACATTAAGTTTTAACTTGTTCATTTTCAAATACTCATCTATATTTTTTAAGTTAGAGTTCATTCTTTCAATGCATATATAGTAGGTATCATCAGCAAACTGGCAGATCTTGACTCCACGTAATAATTTTTTAATATCGTTGATGTATATGAGGAATAGATGTGTTCCCAGCACCGCTCCTTGTGGTATTCCTAACGCGACTGTTTTCAGGTCAGACTCCCACTAAGATATCCGCGTGCACAGCCTTCTGTTGCTTTAGTAGCTCTCGAACTATTTTCGTTCAACTCCCTGTATTCCCTAGTTCGTTATTTTCTTTATTAGTATGCTTCTGCTCTCTTAAAGTCGAGGAAAACAGCCACTACACATTTTCGCCCAGCTATTTCTGATTTCCAGATCGTGATTACAAAGTTTAGCGCCGACTCACAGCTATGGCGCTGTCTAAATCCGGATTGATTTTCAGAAAGCAATCGGTTATTCTGCCTCTATTTGCATTGGTTTACAGCAAAAGTTTTTAATGGATGCCACTATTCAATTTCTATGTAGAATTTCCCGGTGCTTCCGAAAATCGACTTAACTTTTTTTCTATGGATACGTTTTCGAGATATTTGCAATTTACCGTTATTCAGCTTAAAACAAAAAGTGGTTCCACTTAATCACGTATATTTATTTATTTATTTATTTATTTATTTATTTATTTATTTATTTATTTATTTATGAAAGCTAATAAAATTCTCCATAAACCATATATGTATATGTACTTCACTTTCCGATAGGACTGATAGTTTCTGACAAATTAATTAATCATTCCAGTTTTTTATTTTTTAATGGAAAAATTAAAAAATCAAATTTTGACAGAAGAAACATTTTAAAAATAACTGGCTGTGTGCCAAATTTTTGTATTTGTGCTATAGCCTTTTCTGTTACAACGAAATCAAGTAACTAATGAAGAAAATCGACCGATAAATAAAGAAATAATGAGTGATCAAATGAAAATTCGCAAAGATTTTTTATATGAAAAATGAGCAGGGAAGAATGTTACTCATACGCCACGTACACCTACTTTATTTTATCATTATTTACTTGATGCAAAAATTTGGCACAGAGCCTGTTATTTTTTTAATTTTTCTTCTGTTAAAGGTTTTTTTTTTAATTTTTTCATCTATACTATATATAAAATTAAAGCCCAAAAAACGTGAGAGCGAAACAGCCGATGTACTGGGTCGATTTCTATGATTCAAGTTTTAAAATGACATATTTCTACCACAGTAGGACACAGTGGTATTTTTAAAATGAAATTTCAATAACAAGTATGTTTAAAGTATTAAGTTGATCAACAATACCACGCATTGCTAGACACAGTGGTATTTTTAAAATGAAATTTGAATAACAAGTATGTTTAAAGTATTAAGTTGATCAACAATACCACGCATTGCTAGACCTTTTGCCTATAACGCGTTTGTGCTTAGAGAGCATCAACAAACCACATACATATTTCTCTCTATGTTCTTCTCTTTTTATACGCATCTAGCACAGCGCTAAATAAAAAGAGAACCTTTGCCAGCTTCAGGCATGCGCAAAGCGAAATTTATGTATGTACAAGCAGCGCTGAGTTCAAAACAAACAAACACTGTACATCGTGTATTTCGTTTGGCCACTGTTTTTTTTTTTTTACTTCAAAATGCTGCTTGCTGCGATATCGGCACATGCTCACACAGTATGCTCACTGTAAGCTTCTTGGCGTGGCATTCATACATACATTGATCTTCTTCTTTTCCTTTAGTTCATAAAGATGAGGTGCGTGAAAAGTTGCCGCTACGCAGCAGAAACCTTATTTTAAATCGCTGTAGTAGCATACAGAATAAATAACCAAGAATACAAGATTGCACCAATCGAGCTGAGAGCAATTGGCCGTGACGTCAACAAATAGCAGAATGAGAGAGCAAGACGAACTCAACAAGAAAAAGAGGAAGCATCGAACAAAAGGCAGTATTGCCAAGTTTTGAATTTGAAAAAGCACCAAAAACGCACCAAGCACCAAACTCAAAAATTTTTGCGTTTTGAATACCCACTAAATTTGGTGCGAAAAGCATCAAGTTGGCAACAGTGAATGTCAACAAAAGTATTTTATGACGTCAGCGGTTGGGTGGATGCTGTCAAATCGACGAAGAGAGGGTTAGCGGTCCGCAAATGGCGCGACCTTTATTTTCTGGATCGTGATGAATAACAGCAAAGAAATGTCTGCTTCGCTTCATGCAAATTCTGCACAAAACAAAACTCAACTTCAACAAATCAACATTCAATCAATTGGGATAGACTTGAATACATGCATACATATGTGCATAGCTATGCTCAAATTAGCATTGATATGGTAAAGTACTTTAGCCCTGTTTTTTATGGGAATCCTGCCTTTGTCTCGCCGAATTCCATTTTTCCAACGTTGTAGTGGCATGCACAAACAACAGCAAATGAATGATGTACATATGTATGTCTATTTGTTGGGCTTCATGGGAATTCGGCACATTGTTTTCGCGAAGTTGATAAATTAGCAAGTGCGTTAAAGACTGAGTTTTTTTTTGGCTTATACAAAGTGGAATTTAGTTACTAAATATACAAAAAAAATATATTTAAAATAACAGAATAGTGCGAGGTGTTTAAAAATGCCTAAAGCTAAAAGAAATTTGTCAAGACAAACGAGAGCCGCAAGGGCAATGGCCCGTAACCGGAGAATAGTAGCGGCGGCGCGAATAGAAACGATGCCTGCAATCGGAATTAGATCTGCGTTTATTTATCGACCTCAAATCAATTATATAGGTGATTTTTACAATAAAAGTCTATCTACACATATCAGTGCCATACCTCTCAGTGTCAGTGAAAAATATAATATCGTTGCCCCAGTCCCAAATAGAGTTGCTCAGACCGTCCGGCACAGTGCCGTTTTTTACTGTCAGTGCTGCTTCAGTGTTCGTTCCGAAATTTTTTATACACTCTAAAAACTGGATGTAAAACTGCTACTGAAAAGTGTTTATTTTCAAACAAAATTTGTGTAAGTATATGCATAAGATGTTCAAGACTGGATTTTTGAACATGAGATGTTTAAAATATACAGATGAAATGTTTAAAATTGTAAACGTTTTTAACGCAAAAATACATTCCCTACTAAGAATAAAAATTAAGTACATTTTATGTGTAATTTTCCTCTACGCGACAAATTTGGTATGCAAAAGTAAACAAGCAGTGTTTAATTTTATTAACACGGTGTTTAAATTTGCACACATTAGGAGAAGAAACTGGTAACCTCTCTTAATATGCGTTCCTTTAAACAAACAACTTTTAGAGCAAATTTTAAACATTTGATGTGTAAACTGTGTAACTGTGAACACTAAGAAAATTCTATAGAAATTTTTGTAGTCTAGTTTAACTAATGATTTAACTATACTTTAAAATAGTTAAATTAACGTCCCTAAGGGCCAGATTCACAGCGCTGTACTGAAAACCTGCAGTCAACTGAAGATTCTGAGTTAACTACGCACTGTGAATTTGGCCTTGAGTGTTTAGAATTCAACAAACAAATTTCAAATTTGTTCTACGCCACACATATGGTCAGTAAAAGTAAAAAAAACAGTATTTAAATTGATTAACACGGTGTGCAAATTTGCATACATTAAGAGAGGAAACTGGTTACCTTTTTTAATATGCTTAAATTTAAACAAAACCTTTTTTAGAGGGTAGTTAACTCGGCAAAGATTTGTTTGTGTATTTCCCTGACGAGCTGACAGTATTCTATTGCAAATTTTGTTTAATATGGAGGGAAAATTAATCGAGTTGGTACGGAATTATGCAGAATTATATAATATGGCAATAATTGACAACGGATCATTAGTAAAATAAGTCATCCTGTCAAGTTTCAGTGAACTTCATTTTACTGAAAGTACCGGACGACATACCACAGTATAGACAGTAACCAACCTTTTTGGGTGGTTTTTGTAGTAGTCGTTGTTGTTGTAGTTATATTCACTCCTGAGGAAGGCACGGGGTTGTGTGCTGCTATTTAATGGCCTTCCTCAGACTTTTTCTTAGATTTCAGGGTTGTGTGCTGTATTATTATTAGATAAATAAATTTAAGTATTTGTCAAATCGTGATTTTATTAAAAGAAAATTATAAATGGTGTTGAAAAACCAAACAAACGCTCGTGCGAAAGCTCTATTTTTGTGTATTGTTAAAATTTATACATGGCGTACTTATTCTTTTGTGGACTTTATGTTACTTGAGAATTTAGACAACGTGCGAGCTGCCAGGTTCTGTTATCAATATAATTAACACAAGCTTTTCCGCGTGGTTGCCTTTCAATAAATAGAATAAACAAATATTCGCAAATAAATTGGATTTACTTCATAACTGACAACTAACGTACGCTTTTTGTTCTTTTCTCCATTTTGATTTTGACTGTTTATAACCGCCAACAACTTTATGTGTATACATATTTACAAGCTGTAAAAATTTTGCGTAGTCCCACGAGCTAGGTAAAAACTATGGCATTCGTATTCACAACGAGAAATCTCAAAATTTTTGTTTGGTCTTTCCAAATTTTCTCTTTTTAATCAGTTGGCAAAGGCCCTCAGTGGCAGCGCTCCGAGCGTTGAGATAGTAATTTCATGTCAATTAGTAGAAAAGTTCCATGTTGAAAAAACTTTTTATTATGGCGAGAAAATTTTACATTTCTGCTGTGCCAATTCGTAACTTTTTACTGTTGGAAATTTTTGACAGTTGCTCTGGTTCAAAAGAAGTTGAGCAATTAAAATCAGAAATTATACAAACTTGTCTTTACTGACATTTATTCTTCTAGAACTAAAAGCCATGAATTTATTAGACGCCTTAGTAATAAAATCAAATCATCAGGCGGGGTTGAAAATTTTCATTCACCTCATAGTTAACAAAAATTTACAATCCGTAGTACTTTTCTATCAATTCGCAAATGCGTTTAATTTAAATCGTTTAGAAAATGCGTCATTTATGTATACCATTTTATGTGGAATTATTCAATAAATTTCGTTTTACACTATACTTTTTGAAACTATTTGGAGTTAATTATTTTTTGTTTCTTAAAAGCAACCCTGCGTGCTTGGAAGGCGTGTGTACCAATAATTTCATCCCTAGCATATTCATCCCCGAGGAAGGCAGTCGCCAAATTCACCGAAGGTTGTTTACTGGTTATATTGTGCGACATACTACGGATGTGTGTGAATTGGTATCACTGATCGATGCTGATTGGCTATGATACTGAACTGATACGGCACTGATTTGTGAAGACAGATCTTAAATTTTGTTATTATCACCATTCGATTACAACACACTATATGTACATACATATGTACTAGGGTTACAATGGCCGCCCAGATGAATTATGGGTACTAATAAAGGCAAAATTCTTCCCCTGAAGAGGTTTTCCCATTTGAGTTTCAATACGGTTTCTCCTTAACTTTGATGCAAAATTACTCACGAGGCGTCGCGAAGCACGCCGGGTATTTGCTAGTTAAAAATAAAAATAAAAACTGGAACGATTAACTAATTTGTCAGAAACTATCAGTCCTATCGAAATTGAAAATTCTTAAAAACAAATAATTAAACATAAGTGGCAAACAATATCGCTTTGAAATGGGGGTGCTACAGATATGTCCAATACTGTATATATGGTTTATGGAGAATTTTATTAACTTTAATTTGCTGTATCTCATTCTAAGATTGTTCGTAAGATATACGTGATTAAGTGGAACCACTTTTTGTTTTAAGCTGAATAACGGTAAATTGCAAATATCTCGAAAACGTATTCATAGAAAAAAAAATGATCTCGATTTTCGGAATCACCGAGCAATTCTACATATAAATTGGATAGTGGTGTTTGGAGAACAAAAACCAAACCAAAATTTGTGATCCAGTGTTGTTTATACACAACCTTCTCCAGAATTTTGCTTTCTGTTATCAGCATATTAATTGGGCGAAATTCCTCTGGCTTATCTTTGTTTTTAACTACGGGTATGACTGTTGAGACTTTCCACTTATCGGGAAACTCACCGGTTTTCAGCGAATCGTTTATGATATTCAAGAAAATTGGGACGATAAGGTGAAATGTTTTATTGTTGTTCATACTGATAACCACCCTTTCTAACTCGTGTATGATTAATGGTGTGAACTGGAACTCAACATCGCTTTGCTGTATATCATCGTTATATCTGACTATTGGAATACTGCTGTTAATTTCTTCGACACTTTTTTATAAAAAATACATTCACTCCGTTTGCCATTTCGCGCTTTACCGTCAGAACACTTTGAAAAATTCGTTCGTTTCCTTGTTCAGAACCAGCAGCTCGTTTCTGTAACTCTTCTCTACCGATTATTTCTCTACTGGTAGAGAATATACGTCATTCTCTACCACTCATTAGCAGTAGAGAACAAGGCGCTGTTTTGCATTTTCTTGATACGCGGTTTTGCATTTTGTTGATACGCGGTTTTGTACTTTAAACGACGATATACATAAGTATATATATGTTATAGCATACTAACCTTACTACACACATGTGTATATGTATAAATACTATATGTAAGTGTTTTATTTTTTACTTTTTGCAAAAATGACTGCGACTGCAATATGAATAAATTTCTATTCCATAGTTTTTGGTTTATTCAGTTTGTAATTAGCTTTTTAAACTGATATAAAATAAAGACATTTATATTTCTTTGCTTAAAAACACAAATTTATTTTTATTTCTAGTATTCGCACTAAAGCAAGACTACAAAAGTAGTTTGTTAGCATATTTTAATTAATGGTAAAAATATCCCGAAATATTCTGGGATCCCAGGATTACCAATTTAATCCAATCCAATCCCGGTATTCACAAAATGGACCTGGATTGGATGCCTTAGTCTGTGGTGTGGTCTGTTGTGTCTGTCGTGTTGTCTATTGTATTGTGTTGTGATGCGGTTGTGCTTGTTTAGTTCAGTTTATTTATTTAGATTTCTTGCTATTTTTTTCAATTCACAATTGTATTACTTTCATAATTATTAGCGTGATTTGCTTAATCCTCTATATATAATATTTCTTTCACCTTTAAAGGCGTTTGGTAAATCATTAAATAATTTTAATCCTTTATACGTTTAAACGTTTAGTAACGTATTAGTTCTGTACAAATTGATCCTAAAATCTTCGTTATTCCTTAGGTTGCACATCCCCCATATACACTAACTGCCGTGATAAATACTTGGGTAGCAAGTTATATTTCATTTTAAATACAAATAACAAAACATTCGTTATTGTTCTTTGATTTATATTAAGCCATTTTAAGGTATTAAGCATGTGTGTTATTAGGGTCAACACGTGGCCTTAACCGCAACCGCCCCTGTGAGAGAACTATTCTAACAGCGTTTGACCTGTCAAAGGCGTTTGATACCGTCACCCACTCCACGCTGCTAGAACACGTAGAAACCTAATCACTCCCACAGAGACTCAAACGGTGGTCAGCGAATTATCTGAGTGATCGACAATCCTCAGTAATGTTTAGATAAATCGAGCAAACCTAGAAAAATAAAACAGGGGGTTCCACAGAGGGTGTCCTTTCCCCACTACTGTTCAACTTTTATATTTCCAAGCTCCCTCAACCATCAGAGGGAGTCGCGATTTTCTCCTACGCTCACGATTGTTCGATATTGGCGTGTGGGAATGGAATTGATGACTTGTGCTCAAAAGTAAACGGGTATCTCTCCGAGCTTTCTCGCTTCTTCACTGCTAGTAGTCTAACCATCTCGCTTACAAAATCCTCTGCGACCTAATTTATCACCTGGACGAAGGAAGTTAGACTACCGCTACTGACGGACGAAGTCCAGAGGTTCATAAAGCAACCTCTGGACCCGTCAGCTTATCGACAGGCCCTGAGCGGCATTCACTGGGAGTCAGTCTCAAGTTACGTAGGAGTCCAGACCTGTGAATGCCGTTCTAGGGACCCACCAACCGGACATAGACGAGACGGAGCTTCGTCTGCCTCGGGAGACACGGACCACAATAGCCCAACTTCGCTCTGGCTACTGCAGCAGGTTGAACTCATACCTGAACAGATTAGATACAGATGTGCCAAACGAATGTCCGGAAGCGGAGCGGAAAGCCCAACGCAACTAACGCGTCTGTCCCAAGATGGTCGGTTCTACGTTACCGGATTGACTCCGACCAAGAACCATCACCACAGCAGCAACCCCCCAATTGTTTGCCATGGGAGAATGACCCACCGGCAAGTCTGCTCCGCATACTACTGGTCCGAGCCGGTATCGAACGAAATCCCGGGCCCTGAATCTGTAGTGTTTGCCACCGCAACATACACCACTCCTCAACCTCAGTCCGCTGCAATCATTGCAGCAACTGGTGACATCTAAAGGCATGCTCAGGACTCCGGCACCACAGGGAGTGGATTAACAATTTTGTTGCATCGTGCTTCAACAATCAACAACAAACCCGCAACTCCACACAACCAACACCCGCCCAACCATCAACCAGTGGACAAACTCCAAGCACGCAACCCAGGTCATCCACCCGGGATAAATGGTTCTGCAGCGTCTGCACTAACCTGATAAGGCACAACACAACATCGGTAAGGTGCAACGTATGCAACAACTGGTGCCACCTAAAGCACAGCTCAGGCCTAACGCACTACAGAGAATGGAGTACTGCTTCACCGCAGCCTGCTGCCCAGCCGCACCACAACACCCCGTGCCAATGCCACCTATATCGTAAGCTGATATTTTAATTATTGATTTAGTTTTGATTTTAAGTACAAATATTATAATGTCTTAGTATTGAAAGTTTATTTATTAATCAAAAATTTTCTTTTTAACAACAAACAAATTCATAGAACCATAAACTGAAAATCAAGAATTTAAACAAGTATAAAAACATACAAGTAAAATACCCTACATATACTCCCCCTCCAGTAAAACAATAAATTAATTAATGTTAAATGTTATTTTGTTGTTTGTATTTGGAATTGTTAGTGAATTAGATTTTTTTGTTGTATCAGAAATTATATTTGCAGGTTTGAGTAAATCAATTGAAACCGTTTTAATCATATTTCCATGTTGAATTTTGAATACTTTGTCATTTTTCGAAATAATTTTAAATGGTCCTTCATAAGGTGATTGCAAATTTGACTTGTGAATAACTTTAACAAAAACGTACTCACATATATCCAAATTTTTAGGAACAAAAGAGTATTCTTTATTGTGATGTACAACCTTTGATCTAACATTTGAAAAATATTTTCTTAGCTTAGAAAGAGTTTCATCTGTATTATCAACTTCATTATTATAACTGTTCGTAACAACTAATTCACCTGGTAATCTTAATGTTTGTCCATAAACTAATTCTGCAGAAGAGCATTTTAAATCTTCTTTAACAGACGTACGTAATCCTAATAATATCGAAGGAAGAATTGCAGACCAGTGAGTAGAATCCTCCGAAGCAGTAATAGCAGTCTTTAATGTACTATGAAATCTTTCAATCATCCCGTTTGATTGGGGATGATATGGAGACGTATGAATTTTATGTGATCCTAACAATTTAGTTAATTCTGTAAACAATTTTGATGTAAATTGTGATCCTTGATCTACTGTTACATAAAGAGGAATGCCAAAACAAGGAACGTAATTTTGAACAAATGTTGTTGCTATAGAATTTGCTGAAATATCCCTAAGTGGATATGCTCCTGGCAGGATCGCCAATAATCGTAAGCTGATATTTTAATTATTGATTCAGTTTTAATTTTAAGTACACATATTTTAATGTTTTAACATTGAAAGTTTATTTATTAATCAAAAATTTTCTTTTTAACAACAAACAAATTCATAGAACCATAAACTAAAAATCAAGAATTTAAACAAGTATAAAAACATACAAGTAACATACACCACCGACAACACACGCCGACGCATGCTCCAACTCCACCACCGGTGGCGACACACGCCGTGGCGACACCAGCGGCTTATCCACCCGGTCAAGGACCAGCACGCCAGTACTCACTCACCCCGCGCGTAACCATCATGAGGCCACAAGCAATCAAGCTGTTGCAGTTTAAGTGCAACGGACTTCAAAGTAATATCGCTGAGATAGTCGGTTTCATGAGAAGGCATAAGATCTCAGTCGCGGCGATCCAGGAGACCAAACTCCATTCCGGCTCGAGCCCTCAGAGTCAGGACGAGTTCAACTTACTCCGAAGAGACCGCCTCCGCGGCGCCGGAGGCGGCATCGCGTTCATATTGCATAACGCGGTTCAATACCGGCTCATTACACCCCGAGCTGATTCCAACGATACGTTCATTGAATGTCAATACAATACAATACATAATACAATACAATACATAACACCCGCCACCAGTTGCTCAGCTGGATACCACCCCAACATAAGTGCGCTATTAGAGGGTGTGAACCGGGTAGAGCTAGGTGACTTCAATGAGCACCACGAACTCTGGCACTCCAATCTGGGCAATGACCAGCGGGGTACAATGCTCGCTGAGCAAATTGACGACTCCACGTTCTGCACTGTGAATGACGATGCCCCACCAGGGTCGCGGGTGACTGCTATAGCTCGCCAGATATAACTATAGCCAGCGGGGGTCTGATAAACTGCATGGGGTGGCAACCAATGCTCACGCTCGCATCAGACCACCTGCCCATATTAGTTGCGATAGACCAGCCGAGAGATTTTATAACATACGACGGTTTCACGGAATTCACAGATCGCAAATTTAATGCTCTCCCACTACGATCATGCGCGCGCGTAGCAGTGCGCCATATCCGCAGGATCATCAACGCAGCAACCGCTCGCTTCATACCAGCCGGCCGGATCGCCAAAATCCGCACTGGCTTTCCAACTGAAGCAGAGGGACTCGCAGACGAGCGTGATCGAATCCGCCAGGCTAATCCAGGGGATCCCCGTATAAGAGATCTCAATAGGGACATTAGAAATCTGGTCAACGAACACAAGCGGAACACGTGGAATGAGCATATAAAAACCTGCAATCTCACAAGCGGAGCCAGCAAGATGTGGTCCACACTCAAGTCTCTCTCCAATCCGACGAAGCGTAAGGACAATGTTGCTCTCACCTTCGGCACCACCACCACGTCGGCGTGCTCCGTAAAGCACACAAACTCCGCCCCCAAGACACACCACCGTGCTTTACCACCGAAGAGACGCAGGCAGCTGTCAACCAAGTCATCCAAGGCGTTAGGCCCATACGGAATTTCTATGCAGATGCTGAAAAAGCTGGGACCTGCGGGAGTCGACTACATGACCGCCGCTTTCAACTTGTCACTGTCCACCCTGATCATCCCTGAGATGTGGAAAATGGGTAGGATCATCCCCCTCCTTAAGCCAGGGAAGAAAGCGGACGCAGGAGACTCGTACAAACCCATCTCCCTTCTATCCCCAGTGGCAAAAACCATGGAAGCACTACTCCTCCCCAGCCTGACGAAGCATCTGAAGCTAACCGAACACCAACATGGATTCCGAAAAATGCACAGCACGACAATAGCATTAAACACCATTACCACACAGATTAGCGAGGGTCTGAACCAACGTCAACCCTGTGATAGGACGGTCCTAGTCGCAGTGGACCTGTCGAAGGCATTCGACACGGTGAACCATGCTACCCTCTGCCAAGACGTCTTGGACTCGTCGCTCCCAGCTCGGACGAAACGGTGGATAACCAGCTATCTGTGTGGTCGTCAGTCATCAGTCGAATTCCGAAACGCCAAGTCCCAGCCGCGAAGAATTAAACAGCGGATCCCTCAAGGCGGCGTACTCTCCCCGACACTGTTTAATCTCTACATGGCAAAACTCCCTCCGCCGCCAGCAGGAGTTAACTTGGTAAGCTACGCTGATGACTGCACCATAATGGCAACTGGCCCAAACATCGACAGACTTTGCGATCAAATAACCGACTATCTCACCGATCTTTCCAACTTCTTCACTGCAAGAGGCCTCCAAATCTCCGCCGCAAAATCCACCGCCACACTATTTACAACCTGGACCAAGGAGGTAGGGCCAGAACGGACAAACCCCGGGCCAGGAACAAAGTCCTCAAATCGCTAGCCGGCAGCACCTGGGGAGCCGACAAAGAAACTCTGCTCGCGACTTACAAGGCAATTGGCCGGTCAGTGGCTAACTACGCGGTACCAGTGTGGACGGCGGGGACAAGGGACACCCGGTGGAGGAATCTCCAAACCTGCCAGAACGCAGCTCTACGTACGGCTACAGGCTGTCATCTCATGTCGTCCGAGCATCACCTCCATGAAGAAAGCCAAATGCTGGCGGTAAAAGAACATAACACCATGCTGTCGTAGCAATACCTCGTGGGTTGCCACCGAGAGAAGCACCCCAACAACGCCTTGCTTCGAAACGAACCGCCCCCACGACACGTGAAACGACACCTGCACGACCGAAAAACAGACATTGAGCCGTACGTAGACCATCCTCAAGACGCAGCAAGATACAGAGCGGCGCTCAACACCCTACACAGCGATGCGGTCAGAACGAGCCTCAGCACGCGTAATGACAATATCGTCTTAGGTGGTCGACCGCCGCCCATAAATTTAGAGGAAACTGAAATGCCCAGAGCGACCAGGTGCACCATAGCACAACTCCGTTCGCGATGGTGTCACCGAATCAACAGTTACCTCTCCCGACTAAATGCACAAGTGGCAAACACCTGCCCCGCATGTGGGCAAGGTCCCCATGTCACCCAGCACCTCTTCACATGCACCTCCAACCCTACGACCCTGACACCAGAAGCGCTCTGGACCGCGCCTATCGACGCTGCCCGCTTTCTCGGCCTCAGGCTTACAGAGTCGGAGGATTAAGACGTCGATACATGAAAGAACCTGGGGGGTTGAGCACTGCTGCTACAACAACAACAACGCCTCTGTCCCTGTAGACAGACCCTATAGAGGCTGCACGGTCCTTCGGTCTTTTGTTAATTGAGCTTGACGACAACGACTGAGATACCAACCGATCTGGGCGGGGTTATGATAACAACTCACCACTTTTCAAAAATGTTTATTTGATTTGTGTAATTTTTAGAAAACAAAGTTTCAACACATCAAATTTGGGCTACAAAAAAACTACTAAAGTGGGCTTTAAAACGCCAAAGGATAATTTATTCTATGTAATTGGACATTTCTTAACATTTGGAATTACCAAAACATCAAAATTCCACTTCGATTTGTATCCATTTTACCCTTCAGCAACATTTAACCCTTTAATACAGAGTCTGTCATATATGAAACGGTTTTTAACCCTTTCAAGCCAGAGGAAAAAGGTTCCCAATATGCCCTTGAACGTGCTTTTTCTCATGTTGACGTAAATAGTAATCGTAGAAAAATTGTCCATAGTATAATAATAATAAAAAATAAAATAACAAAAACTCTTTAACATACCACGCTTTTATAAATGGACATTAGAAAATAATATATCTCAGTCCCATAGAATTTGTTGTGATAACTTTTGATTTTGAAATTTTAGCAAGTCATTATAAACAATTTATGAGATTGAAAACGAAAAACGTCGAGCGCATGCAATACGAAGCATTAGATTTAATTGACAATAGTCAAACTACATAACATATACCTCAAATTTCTACAGAGAAAGTACAAATTCGAGATCGATTTTAAGCGGTCGTTATTCATACATACATACATACATATATTACTCTTCATATCAATTCAGGTCTATTACATGCGCCCCACACTTTTCATTTTCAATCTTATAAATTGTTTATAATGACTTTTGCTAAAACTTCAAAATCAAAAGTTATCAAAACAAATTCTATTGGACTGAGATATATTTTCTAATTTTTAGTCCATTTATAAAAGCGTAGTATATTAAAAAGTTTGTTTATTTTATTTATTTTCTACTTTTTAGTCTTGTCTGTATAAAATTTTGCAATAGATATTAAAATAATTCAACTTGCAGTGAAAAGAGAAAAGAAGACTATGCAAGCAGAATGTTGTTTGCTCACGTTTAGTATATGCATACATAATGTGACCAACTATTTCATAGCTTAAAGAAGTACAGGACCTAAGAATAAAAAAATTTTAGGAAAATGATGAAAAAATGGTAAAAGCAGAATATACAACAACGTTGACAGTGTACCAAATCCAACAAAGTCAACTTTTTAATTAACAAGTAAAGAAGTATAAGTTGGGGCGGATTAAATATAGTTTTTCTTACCTTTCTTTAAACTATGTACATGAAAAGCTGGGGGTTTCCCCCGATTTCAAACATTTTCGATAATATGCTCAGTTAGACTTAGTGATATATTTAAATAAATGAACTGGGCTTGGTAGAAATCGATAAAATGCTTACCGAGCATAAGCGGTGTCGTGCCCATTTTCCGAAAATCTATACATATAATAAAATTTTTACAGGCCGATGTCTGTACATAATAGATATTAAAGATAAATTAATATGGGCGGTCTTTATAAGAGCAACAGAAACCAAATCAAGAATTTTTAGAAATTTTGACTGTCTGTCTGTCTGCATAGAAATAGAAAGCAGTTTTCACCGATGTATTGCTTGAAGTTTACCTTAACATCTAGCAGAAGAAAATAATTAGAGAGTTGCCACCTGTTTGAAAATTACAGTTTTGCTAAAATTGATAGGTACATTAAATATTTATTGCAATATGGCTGTCAAAACAAAGAGGTTTCAAAAGGCTCACAGCCGAAATTTTTTTTTTGAGGAACGTTGCCACCTTTTTAAAAATTTTTGTTTATTTTAATTAATAAGATAAATTAAATATTGCAATATGGGTATCAAAATAAAGAGGTTTGCTAACGGGAATATTTGAGGAATATTTTAAATATTACAATTCTAGTGTTAAATTAAAGCGGTTTAAGAAAATTTACTGTCGAAAATACTTTTGAAAATACTATTTGAAAAACTTAATTCACTTAAATTGACAAGATAAGGTAAATATTGAATTAGTACACCTTTGAAGAAAGTTCGCGATATGTATGTAGACTGGAGTTATAAGAATATAAATTAAATTTCCATGAGAAAGCCGAGTAGTATAAAAAATAAAGAATGCTTCATAAATCAAAAAAATCTCCCATCATAAGTCTCTTTATTTTGTTTTCCAAAAATTAGGCCATACGAGTCTTGGAAGGGAGGAACAATCCAAATATACTTTTTTCATGCATTTATTTATATGAAATATTAATTTATCTGTGGTTAGTATGTTAATTTAGTGGCCAAGGCATTCGGTGCCAAGCGTTCATCGTAGCAAGCATACTTTTAACATGCGTTCTGTCAAGCCAACGCCAAAGTCAACGCGAAAGTTCTATGTGGACCGGCCTTTAAACACATTTTTATTGATTGAATAGTCACTTACAATGAAATTTGTCAGCTACTATGAAGTGATTGACAGTCATATTTTACATGTGTGTTGATCTACGAGTACCCTTTTTAACTGAGATAACTGACCTTTTAGAATCAGTTACAGAAAACTTAACTTAAAAGGCAGTACAAAATATTGCAAAGAAGTACATTTGTCTGTACTTCGAAGTACGAAGTACAACGGCTCAAAAAGAAGTACTGTACTTCCGAAAGNCACGTCAACATGACGGCCAGAAAATCAAAAAATTTTGATTTTTGCTCAAATTTCCCTCAAGCGGTTTGTCAAACCTTCAAACACCCCCATAGACAACACAAATGGATTGAAACAAAGGGATATTTCGCTTGGTTTGGCAAGCCGCTTGTGTTGTGTATTTCGCTCTTTACAATGAAATTTGTCAGCTACTATGAAGTGATTGACAGTCATATTTTACATGTGTGTTGATCTACGAGTACCCTTTTTAACTGAGATAACTGACCTTTTAGAATCAGTTACAGAAAACTTAACTTAAAAGGCAGTACAAAATATTGCAAAGAAGTACATTTGTCTGTACTTCGAAGTACGAAGTACAACGGCTCAAAAAGAAGTACTGTACTTCCGAAAGAAGTACGGTTGGTCATATTATGCATACATACATATGTACATACATACATATAGCAGCTATTAATTTCATTTAAAGAAATAGGGTTCCGTCCATTTCCGCTGTAACGTATTAGTCTAAGAGCTAGCAACGTTTTAGAGAGAGAATTTTAGGACAGCTGGATTTTTGATATGAAATCTCTCTCACTCCCTCGGTTAGCGTGGGGGCCATCTGGCAGGCGGTAATGGTTGCGTTGACTAGTGCGCATCGTATATTTACAGTTAAAAATGCTAATTATTTAAATCATTTTAGTAAGGCTAATTTTCTTTTCATCGGCTTTAACTAGCCTTTAGAAACGTAGGTTTATTATTGCCAGACATGTCCGTTGTTGCTAACATTGTGCCAGACGTCACTTTTTATTAAAAAAAAAATTTAATTTTTCAACTCATTTTGGTAAAGCTCAAAATTTAATATGATGTTGTTTAAGTACTAATGCATCTAAAATTAATTTCCCAGACATTAATTCGGTTGCTAAAGCAAGAGCCAGACCGATGTAAAGCTGAAAAGTATTACGCTGGTAGTGAGATAGTAGCAAAATAGTGAATTTTCATAGGATTTTAGTATGAAAACTGGGAACTATAACTACTTATCTAACGTTATAACATAAATCTAATTATTGGAATATCAAAAATGATCACCCCTATTGCGAGTGTTGACTGGCAGTAGATAAACGACTATTAAGCGATTATCGATTATCGATGCTATTGTGGGTGTCGCTTAATCGCTCAATTAGCGACTGTGAATACTTTTTAATCGCTCATCCTTCTATTGCTGTTTTTTAGTCGTTGGAGTTTGCGTTTAAAAAATTTACATAAGAAAGTGTTACTATAATGGATAAAAGTTAAGTCAATTAAACTGGAAGTTGTAAAAAATTGTGAAATATACTTATGCATGTGTCTGAATTACAGATCAAAAATTGTAGCAACAAAAGGCAACTTGCGCGGTTGGTCGAGCTGATGCAAGAGAATGAGGACATAGGCAAAGGAATTTTCGGAAAGAATAGGGGCCGAAGCTCCGCTTCTATTGTGAAAGATATGCAATATATCTTGTGCATATAACTCCGGCTACGTCATCCACAGTGTTTTTGCGCAGAACCAACATCAAAGTTTACAAGCAACTGCATAATTTATTAATTAACTAGTGCTCGGAAATTTGAAATCTCTATTTTAAACAAAAGTTTAATTCTTTCACTACACTTGTATGTTAAAGTTTTTAATCTCGGGTCACGCGTTTGGACGCAAATACCCAACATCATTGTACAAATAACTAAACCGTACCGTATTTCTTAAACTTCCATAAAGTTTATTAATGAGGAAAACAGCTTTTCCTGCAAATCCTGTAAATCCTACAAACCGTGAGGCATCTGGAACGCAACTTCTATTCATAAAATTCACATATATACATACACTTCATCTTCCAACTCCAAGGGATCCGACGAATCTCGCAATTCCCTCCTTGCTTTAGCCAACTCTACTAATCTATTAGCTTCCACATCGTCTTCCTCATCACTAAACCATATTTCAACTGTATCCATTTTTTAAATTCTATAATAAAAGCAATTATTTTAAAAATGATGTAAACGAAAGACTAAAGAAACAAATGTAAACAAACAAACAGCTGTTTACAATTCAGTCAACCATTCACAATAGTATAAATTTTTATCGATCAAGTTACACAATAGCAAAATAAAAGATGATCGACTCGATCGACAAATTTCTATTCTACTGCCAGTCGACACTCGCAACAGGAGCCTATATATATATTTTTTTCAAATACATACGTTAAGGAAAATAAAAACTTAAAACATTTCAAAAAACATCAACTTGTACAGTGTCGAAATAAAACAAGAAAAGCAAGAGAAAAACACAAACATTTTGATATTTATAACATTATTATAACATTTTTATATTTATAATTGTGTCATAAAAAACATCGACTTACAACAAAAATGCGCACTGGATGCCACTATCCAATTCCTATGCAGAATCGCTTGCTGATTCCGAAAATCGAGTATTTTTCCATAAATAAGTTTTCGAGATATTTGCAATTTACCGTTATTCAGCTTAAAAAAAGTGGTTCCACTTAATCACGTATGCATATATTTTATACGAAATGCAGCAAATGAAAGGTAGAAAAACTCTCCATAAACAGTATATAATATTACATATTATGTACATCAGTTTTCTATAGACTTAGTAGTTTCTGAGAAATTTATTAATCATTCAAGACTTCTTTTTTTATGAAAAAATTCAAAAAAAATCTAACTTTAACAGGGAAAAACTTCAATACTTTTTTATTTATTTTTTTTTTATTTGTATTAAAGCATATTCCTTTATAAAATAGGATGCTACAAACGAAGAAAATCGATAGATATGTGAATAAAAAAGTTGTGAATGGCCATATGAAAAAGCGCAAAATGTATGTACATGGCGTATGAGTAACATTCTTTGCTTCTCATATTTCATGTTAAATTTAGAATTTTTTTTAATTTTTTCATAAAAAAGAAAAAATCTTGAATGTTTAATGAATTTCTCAGAAACTACTAAGTTTATAGAAAACTGATGTACATATATACTGTTTATGGAGTTTTTCTACCTTTCATTTGCTGCAATTCGTATAAGATATAAACACGTGATCAAGTGGAACCACTCTCTTTAAGCTGAATAACGGTAAACTGCAAATATCTCGAAAACTTATTTATAGAATAAATACTCGATTTTCGAAATCGGCAAGCGATTCTGCATAGGAATTCGATAGTGGCTTCCAGTGCGCATTATTGTTGTAAGTCAGTGTTTTTCATGGCACCATTATAAATATCAAAATGTTTGTGTTTTTCTATTGCTTTTCTTGCTTTATTCCGACACTATACATGTTGATGTTTTTTGACATGTTTTAAGTTTTTATTTTCCTTAACGTATGTATTTGAAAAATTTTTTTTTTTTGATATTCCAATAATAAGATTTATGTTATAACGTTAGATAAGGGGTATTCCATCGTCACGGGTGAGACATTTGTACAGCAAAAATAGTTTTTCTTTTTTAAATTTAAGTATAAAGTACTAAGCAATTCTACATTTTGATAAAGCTACACCTAGTTCACTAATATACGAGTTATTACCAAATACGAAAAATATTCCAACTTGATTTTATATTGGAAAATTCTGAGCTGTTTCTTCCGTCACGGGTAGGACAAAGAAAAGACACTGCTTTTTGGAGAACATATATTTTAAGGAAAGTCTGTGAATTTACTTAACATTTCTATCTGGATTAGATGTTTTACTATACAGAAAAGAACCAGCAATCCCAACAAAGCACAAACCATAATAAGAATTATTTGTTTATTATTAAAAAATTCAAAATTCTCCTGTCACGGGTGGGACAACTTTTGTCACGGGTGGGACACGTACGATTTTCTTCATGAAAGGAAGCTTCTAGTGAGATCCATATCAAAGAGATTAGGTATGATAAATGTTAGAGGTCAAATACAAGATCAATTGACCTACTTTTATGACAGTGGAGTCATTGTAAGACGCACGATATACTGCTGACCCCAGGATCTATTTTAGGGGCAATAGTTATACCAAACGAAAGCTAGAAGTCGCCAGATTGATGTATTAAAATGCATGGAAGAAAGGATTATTTGCAAACGCATGAAATTTTATATGCATTTTCCTAATGCACTTCTGCACGGTGCATTTGATTGCAACGAAATTTCGAATGTGCATTCATGATTTTCAAGTTTGTTTAGACTAGCTATGTATGTCTGGCTAATACTAACTACAGGTTAAACATCGATATCGACTACTGTTATCACGTCGATAGCGATGTCTAACCTGCTGTTAGTGTTAACCAGACATTGAGTAACCGGCCTAAGAGTGGCTCGAGTTGAGTTATTTTTGGAAAACTGATTTCATGGACAAATCTGGCTCAAATTTAGCTTTTCCTTGGTGAAACCATAGAACGTCAGAAAAGATCTTGTGTATCGATGTCTAATCCGAAAAGTTATCTGCATTAGAATACTTGTAAGCAGATACATATATCTTTGTCACTTAAGGCCATTTATTGGATTGAATTTATAAGTTTCGCGAACTTCTAGATTTTCTTGGTTGGAACTTTTGAGGCAATTGTTAATATTGACTTTTGGATTGTTGTTAAGCAACCCTCATCATAGAATTCTCTGGCATCTCTATGATAGTAATGTTTATCTTGACTTTTCGCGCTGGCCACGCGAAATTTTTTACTCTTCAAAGTTTTGTGGCATTAAACATAGGTTTGTTAGGCACCATTAGAAAAAAATTATAAATGATTGTCACGGGCGGGACACGATAAAACGTTTCAAAATCTCTTAAGTAGGTACTTATAATATAATAAAAGAAATGAAATAGGGCTGCTTAGTATAAACACACTCTAGTATGAAATTATAGGAAAAATCCCTAAAGTAGTAACTAAGCAATACGAAGTTTAAAACTTTTTAGTCACGGGTTGGACATGCTAAACCGTAGTGATTTTATCCTATTATATAATTTAAATGCCTATTTTTCTTCAATGCCATATTGCTTCTTCGGGGCGCAGAAAGATCGAGACATTTATTCCCCCCTTCAAAAAAATAATAACTTTGTGAATACTTGATTTTGCAGAGCCTTCTATATTAAAATATGTTGTCGTATTCAACTACTTTTCTAATGTTGAAGTTTTGAGTGTATTTACAGTGTAATAAAATAATATAACTAAATTTTTTTTCGAAAATACGTTAATTTGAGGTATTGAGCATTAAGTATTCCATGTTCAATAAGTTACTTTATAATTGGACACAAAGTTTCACTTACTCATGGAATACCCCATAAGTAGTTATAGTTTCCAGTTTTCATACTAAAATCCTATGCAAATTTACTACTTTGCTACTATCTCCCTCACTACCAGCGTAGTACTTTTCAGCTTTAAATCGGTCTGGCTCTTGCTTTAGCAACCGAATTAATGTCTGGCACATTAATTTTAGATTCATTAGTACTTAAGCAGCATCATACAAAATTTTGAGCTTTACTAAAATGAGTTGAAAAATTAAATTTTTTTAATAAAAAATGACGTCTGGCACAATGTTAGCAACAACGGACATGTCTGACAATGTCTAAAAGCTAGTTAAAGCCGATGGAAAGAAAATTAGCCTTTATAAAATGATTTAAAAAATTTGCATTTTTAACTGTAAATATAGGATGCGCACTAGTCAACGCAACCATTACCGCCTGCCAGATGGCCCCCACGCTAACCGAGGGAGTGAGAGAGATGTCATATCAAAAAACCAGCTGTCCTGAAATTCCTGTTTTCACGACGTTGCTAGCTCCCGTACTATATGTAGTGCATATTTTTAGGCGCAATATTTAACTTCTTCTGGCGGGACGACATCTAGAGTCTTCTAATTATATGTTTTTGATATGATGCCTACAACGAGGTTGATATCTAGACTAGGTTGATATCTAGACTTTGCCATAAATAGCTTAGCTATATTTTTAGTATAAATGATGGTCTGGACACACAACATTGCAAGTTGATAAAAGCGTTGTAAAAATAATGATAATTTCTTCAATTAAGTATTTCTTTTGTTTTAGAACTTATTTATGTATATTAATTAACTTTCACAAATTTACGCACCATATCTTGCTATGTTCTTTTTTTCACTTTTTCACACCTCTAAAAGTATGGACTTTTAAAAACTACACTAATTCAACAACTCTTGCGTGGAACACGAGAATTATAAAATTTAGCATTATTTTAATTTTTTTATTTGAAGTTTATTTCTTGAACGATTCTGATTAATAGGGAATTTTTACGATAGATAAAAAGTAAAGTAATTATTTGAAATCTAAGCGAATTATCCAAAATCGCACTCCTCCTGAACAACATGAGAAAAAGCGTGTTGAAAGCATATCAAGAACCATTTTGCCTCTGCCTTGAAAGCGTTAAAAAGCGTTTCATATATGACAGACTCTGCACTAAAGGGTTAAATGTTGCACCTTCGTAAAGATATCGACCAGTAACCATTTTTGTTAAATACATTTTTTGTGAAAGCTGATAGCTTACGAGTTATTAAAGTTTAAAGGAAGCTTTTCTTTTTTCCAATCTGGCTACTCGGGTACAGCATCCAATGCCTCAAAAATCGGGTCTTGAGATAAAATGATAAATATAGTGTTTTCTAGGGGAATGGGAGCCAAAATCCAAAATTTCAAAGAAGTGACATTTTGATCGGTATTTTGAGGGTTAATTTATTGTTGTCGTAACTTCTCTATAGTTTTTCTATATCATATGATCATTTATCTTCACGTTAAAAAAAAATTTCATTCTATTATCTCTTTTCTAACCGAATATCTACGATTTTGAAAAAAACTCGTGTTTTGCCCGTAGTGCGCTGACCACAAAACGATGGATTGTTAGTTAGCTCTGCGGGAGGCAGTCATCTGTCGTATTCAGAACCAAAACATCAAAGCCGCGTAGGATTAAGCAGGGGGTACCACAAGGCGGGGTACTATCACCGATCCTGTTTAACCTATACTTAGCGAAACTGGGCCTAAGGCGGGAGGAGTCAGATGGGGAAGATGAATAAACATCCAACCAATTCGGGGACTACGTGCTGCTGCAACAACAGCAACTTACGTTAAAATCGCCAAGCACACAAATTTTATTATCACCAATATTTCGATGAAGAGCTAACACATTGTCAACATGCGACTTATATAAGCTATCACAGCTAAGTGGAGGTATATAGGAAGCACAGATATATAGCAAACCAAGGGAACCGCTAACACGAACACAGAGTTGATCTAAAATGGTGTCCTCGTTCTGAAGAGCAAGAAACGAGGCTGGAGGTTATTACGAGCCGCAATCAACACACCGCCACCTCTGCTACACCCAGTTTTAATAGGATCCCTGTCCTTCCGGAAAACATCATACAGGTTCGGGTCAAAAAACTCCGCATCGAAAAATTTGCATTGATCTAAGTCTGAACTATATAACCATAACGCGCGGTTTTTGAAGTCAAACTTGTTAGGTGGCGGTCTCGCAAAAATGAAGAGTGAAATTTTTAAAACTGAAAATGTTACATGAGTAAGAAGGAAGATATAGTATAGAGAAAGGGAAAAAAGAAAGAAAACGATGTATGCACAGCGATACAAAGCCATAGCACAAACATCTTGAACGCGCATATATACGAGTATCTACATACATATGTACGTACATACATATTTATGTTTGTATATATATGAATTGGTCTCTTGGTTCTATCAAAGCTCAAAAATATTTGATTTTTTGGCAAGTTGTACAACTCGTCACAACGCTAATGGCCATGATGTACAACGTCATTCTATTTTTTGATTATTTTCGTGGTTACCACATAGCAAAAAACATTGTATATTTGTATGTCAGTTTTATTGGTTCACTAAATAACCTAATATCGATAACTCAGCAGAATCACATGATTTTGCTGAATTTTATAGTAGACTAGCTTTTACCCGCGGGTTTCACCCCACGCCAGAAGGAATTAAAGGGGTCATGTGACTTGTGGTTCCGAAATTATGGCTGATAAAAAATTCCAAGCCTATGTTAATTGATACGCCCCTAAACAAACTCATTTATATATACCTTACTATAAGCATCTACCATAGATATGTTTGCATACCAAATTTCAAGTTCATGTGACTTGCGGTGCCGAAGTTAGAGCTGATTAAATAATTCACGCCTATGGGAGGTACCACGCCCCCTTTTCCAATACCGCCCATTTTTCGCATGAATATGGAATTAATTTTATTTATCTCGACAGCAAGTTCCAATGCTCTACCACAAATATTTCAAGAGATATACAACATGCAAATTTTAGTTAGTATATGAGGTGCCACGCCCTCTTTTCCAGTTTCTCTATGCTTATAACCTTCCCGGGGTAAAAGCAAATAAATGTGCAAAGTTTCGTGCGATTTCGTGCCGCGGTTCAGAAGTTATAAGGTAATAAGCAAACAAACATTCACAGTTATATATATAGATAGATGTATGCCTGATCCTATAAAATTCTAAAAAGGAGATTGTACAATGGATTGCTAGTAAAATTTTAACGTTTGTTGGAAAATCGTCCAACTTGATTGCGAATCGATCTGAACCAACGGTCGCAACGTTTATGGCTTGCATTATGTCAAATTTGAGTAGAAACTGACCATTTCATGATTTCACTTAGTCTCTAATCAAATTCATGAAATAATTTCGTGAATCCGCCCACGCATAAACGTAGTAGCTGTGCGTATAATTTGTTAGGTGGTTTTATGATTTTAATCTCTTGCTACGACAGGAATATGTATGAATTCGTGATAAGAATATATGAATGAAATGCCGAACAAAGGAATTTTTTCTTCTTTCAACTATTTAAGTAAATGCATTTTGCAAACAAAAGTTCGTACGTTACTTAATGCCTTGGTTAAATGTGCGGGGCAAATATTAACAAATCGCGGCGAATTCGCAGGGATCTATTGATTGCATTATAAACTTTTGCATTTATTAAACATACAAAAGATAATTATGTGAGAGTTCACTCCGTTCAGTTACTTCCATTATATCCCGGTCCTAAGGATGATAGCAAGGCGAACTCATATGAGTTGTTGTTACTGGATTTTCAATTAAATTAATTAAAAATGAATCAAAAAATCATAATCAGCAAAATGAAATGAAATTAATGTTTCATTTCTAACCTAACCTATGTATGTAACTCAATCGTCTAATGCTTTGCCGTGCCGTGCAAATTTTAAGTACCCGGCACCTTTTTTAAGAAGTTTCACTTCTATCCCGTGTACGGTGCTACACGCGTCTTTTTTTTAATAAAAAATTTCATTATTTATCGAAGTATTGATTTTTATAAAAATAGCGCCGCAGACGCTTTTTTATTACAAATTTTTATTATTTATCGAAGCATCGATTTTTATAAAAAAAATCTCTTTAAAAATATGGGAGTTTTATTATATGCATTCAACATAAGATCTGCTTCAGTTGAAATCTGGCAAGTATTAAATAACGAAAAAACTAATTTAAATGTGAATAATTCAGTCGAAAGTTTTTAGAACCTTCTTTTATTGCTATTTAAATGAAAGATTTACAAATATTATTAGAATTAATTTCCCCGCCAAAATACCCGTACTTTACCCGCCATTAATACTTGGACATCCCTTTCGTTGATCGATTGAGCCTGTTTTCGCCGCATTCTGTGGAACTGCAATATTCTTGAAGCCGTCCAATAACGCTCGATGGTTTGCAGCTCTGGGCAATTCGGAGGATTGGCCTCTTTTAGTACAATGTTGATTCCATTTTGTGTATAAAACTCTTGCGCTTTTTTTGCACAATGGCTTGTTGCGAAATCAGGCCAAAACAATACAGGTTCTCAGAACAACACTCCAGGTGCAACAACATGTTCAGAAAGATTCGGATTCCTTTTCAAAGTCCTTAGAACATTCTTCTACACTATTTTATTTATAGTGCCTGATTTTCTGCCTTTCTCTCAATGCTGCCATTTTTCTTGATATTTTACAATACATTTTGTACCGTCGACCTTCTAGTTTTCAGCTATTTTACTAACCGACATTGGGAGATGTGTAGATTTTGCATGAATTCGTCCAAAATCAATTTTCTTTGCTGAAGTTCTTTGCTCTCCACATCACTTATTTTTAAAGTTACGCATATGAAAATTAACTGTAATAAAAAACAACGATTGCAAAATCAGCGCACTAATTAAACGGCTGATCGAGTTGTCGATAACAAAGTCGTGCTATGTAGAGTACTGCCAGATTTCAAACGAAGCAGATCTTACATATAAGTAGTAAAAGTGTATAGCATGATTATGTGCCCTTGGTTTCTTTTAAAACGTATGGTAGCACACATTTGCTCTTACTGTCGGCCGTTGTTATTTCTTTCTGTTTGTGAAATGTGGAACAATTTTTAAACGCATTTATAAACGCGATTTATTTAATTAATTAATTAATGTATATTAAAGTATTACAAACGCATGCGAACATTTTAAGGATAGCATATTACTACATATATAAGTGAAAAGTGGAGGATGGTTCCGTACGCGTAAGTCCACGTAAGTGGGAAAAACAATTGACTGTCATTCACTTGGGAGTGGCCAGAAGTGATTCTTGCGCGAACGGTTCAAATCTATGTTGTTGTTGTTGTTGTAGCGGCTACAACAACCCCGCCCAGGTCAGTTTATANCTATTGACTGTCATTCACTTGGGAGTGGCCAGAAGTGATTCTTGCGCGAACGGTTCAAATCTATGTTGTTGTTGTTGTAGCGGCTACAACAACCCCGCCCAGGTCAGTTTATATCTCAGTCGTTGTCGTCAAGTTCCACTAACGGCAGCCCTAAGAAGCGTGCAGCCTCAATTGGGTCGGTCCACAGGGACAAAGGCGTTAGGGTTGTCGGGTTTTCCGGGCATGCGAAGAGATGTTTCGAGTCGTGAGGGGTCTCTCCGCATGCTGGACAATCATTTGGCACATCCGCGTTTAGTCTGCTCAGATATGAGTTTAACCTGCTGCAGTAGAGCGAAGTTGGGCTATTGTGGTTCTTGTCTCCCGAGGCAGATGAAGCTCCGTCTCGTCAATGTCCGGGGGTGGTGTGCCTAGGACGGCATTCACAGGTCTGGAGTCTACATAACTCGAGACTGACTCCCTGTGAATGCCGTTCAGGGCCTGTCGTTGTGCTGACGGCTTCAGAAGTTGCTTAATGAACCTCTGGACTTTGTCCGTCAGTTCGTTGTTGTTGTTGTTGTAGCGGCTACAACAACCCCGCCCAGATCGGTTAGTCCCTCAGACGTTGCCGTCAAGTTCCACTAACGGCAGCCCTAGGAAGCGTGCAGCCTAGACGGGGTCTGTCCACAGGGACAGTGGCGTTATCGTGGTGGGGTTTAGAGGGAATGCGATGAGATGCTGTGACTCATGCGGCGACTCTCCGAATGCCGGGCATTCATTTGGAATATATTCGCTTAATCTGCTCAGGTATGAGTTTAACCTGCTGCAGTAGCCAGAGCGTAGTTNTCGTCAAGTTCCACTAACGGCAGCCCTAGGAAGCGTGCAGCCTAGACGGGGCTGTCCACAGGGACAGTGGCGTTATCGTGGTGGGGTTTAGAGGGCATGCGATGAGATGCTGTGACTCATGCGGCGACTCTCCGAATGCCGGGCATTCATTTGGAATATATTCGCTTAATCTGCTCAGGTATGAGTTTAACCTGCTGCAGTAGCCAGAGCGTAGTTGGGCTACTGTGGTCCGAGTCTTCCGAGGCCGAGCGTAGTTCTGTCTCGTCCACGTCTGGTGGTTGTGTGCCCAGAACGGCTTTCAAAGGTCGGGAGCCCACATAACTCGAGACTGTCTCTCTGTGAATGCCGTTCAAGGCCTGTCGATAGGCTGTCGGGTCCAGAGGATGTTTGATGAACCTCTAGACTTCGTCCGTCAGTTCGTATAGATGTCTCCTGACGTACCTGAGCGAAAGCTCTTCTGCAAGGAATTGCCTGTTTGGATGGCCACATCTGTGGCTCCCACCCAGGAACTGTCTGCAGAGCATTGTTATGCTCCTTAACTGGGAGCATGTTGGCCTCGTCGTGCAGGTGGTGTTGCGGCGACATCATGAGGCATCCTGTCGCTGCCCTAAGTGCCGTGTTCTGGCAAGTCTGCAGCTTCATCCACTGTGTCATACTAGTCCCCGGTGACCACACTGACGCAGCATAGTTCACACCCGGCCGGCCAATTGCCTTGTATGTTGCCAGCAACGTTTCTTTGTCTTTGCCACAGGTGCTGCCGGGTAGCGACTAGAGGACCTTGTTGCGGCTTTGTATTTTGTTGACAATTGCGGTTGTATGCGCCGAGAAGGAGAGCAGACTATCGAATATTACTCCGAGTATCTTCGGGTTGTTCACCGTCGGAATTGGTGTGTCATCGACGTGAATTCCCAGTTGGAGTCTGATCTCCTTCGTCCAGGTGGTAAAAAGTGTGGCTGAGGATTTTGTAGGGGAGAGGGTTAGGCTCCGTTCAGTGAAGAAGCGAGAAAGCTCGGCGAGATAACCGTTTACTTTCGAGCACAAGTCATCAATTCAATTCCCTGATGCCATGATCGAGCAATCGTCGGTATAAGAGACAATCGAGACTCCCTATGGTGGTGGAGGGAGCTTTGAAATATAAAAGCTAAACAGTAGCAGGGAAAGGACACCACCCTGTGGAACCTCCTGTTTTATTTTCCTGAGCTTGCTTGATTTGTCTCTAAACATTACCGACGAGTGTCGACCACTCAGATAATTTGCCGACGACCGTTTGAGCCTCTGTGGGAGAGAGGAAGCCTCTATATCTTCTAGTAGCATGGAATGGCTGACAGTGTCGAACGCCTTTGACAGGTCCAACGCTACTAGAATAGTTCTCTCACAAGGCGGTTACGGTTAAGGCCACGAGTTATCTGAGTGTGTATGGCGTTAAGTGCTGTTGTTGTACTGTGCACTTTACGGAAACCATGCTGATGCTTGGCTGGGGTCAGGTGGTTCGTGAAATACGGGAGCAGCAAGGCCTCTAGTGTCTTCGCTAAAGGGGAAAGGAGTACTATCGGTCGATACGAATCTCCTTTGTTGGCTGGTTTCCCCGGTTTAAGCAGTGGGACCACTCTCCCCGCCTTCCAGATGTCTGGGATGATGAGAGTGGCCATTCACAAATTGAGGACCCCCGTTAGTACGCTACTCCCGCAGGACCCAAATTTTTCTGCATCAACATGCATATTCCGTCGGGACCCATGGCTTTGAAGGCTTTCACCTTCGCGATGGCCACCTGAACTTCACCGGAAGTGAAAGCAAGGGGGGCACAAGTTGTTGGCAGTTTATGCAGCCTTCTGGTCACTCGACGCTTGGCTTTGTCCACCGGAGGATGCAGTATGAACTGCCGGCTAAAATAGCTCGCGCATCGCTCCGGGTCCGACGAAGC